>NC_048235.1:4219580-4245268 GCF_002007445.2 Ailuropoda melanoleuca | reverse complement strand
GTACAGCCACTCTGGAAAACAGTGTGGAGGTCCCTTAAAAAGTTAAAAGTTGAGCTACCCTATGACCCAGCAATTGCACTCCTGGGTATTTACCCCAAATATACAGACATAGTGAAGAGAAGGGCCATATGCACCCCAATGTTCATAGCAGCATTGTCCACAATAGCTAAATCATGGAAAGTGCCGAGATGCCCTTCAACAGATGACTGGATTAAGAAGATGTGGTCCATATATACAATGGAATATTACTCAGCNTATCAGAAAGAATGAATTCTCAACATTTGCTGCAACATGGATGGCACTGGAGGAGATAATGCTAAGTGAAATAAGTCAAGCAGAGAAAGACAATTATCATATGGTTTCTCTCATCTATGGAACATAAGAACTAGGAAGATCGGTAGGAGAAGAAAGGGATAAAGAAAGGGGGGTAATCAGAAGGGGGAATGAAGCATGAGAGACTATGGACTCTGAAAAACAAACTGAGGACTTCAGAGGGGAGGGGGGTGGGGGAATGGGATAGGCTAGTGATGGGTAGTAAGGAAGGCACGTATTATGGTGCACTGGGTGTTATACGCAACTAATGAATCATCAAACTTTACATCAAAAACCAGGGATGTACTGTATGGTGAATAACGTAATATAATAAAAATATTATTATGAAAAAATTTTTTTCCTATTTCTTTTTTTTCTATTCTGTGTTATTTTCTTCATAGTACTAATTTGGGGCTTTGTTCTTTTTCTAGTTTCTTGAGGTGTGAAGTTAGGTTGTTATTTGAGACTTTTCTTGTTTCTTGTTCGGCATTTATTGCCATGAACTTATTATGTTATGTTAGTCACCATACAGTACATCCTTAGTTTTTGTTGTAGTGTTCCATGATTCATTGTTTGCGTTTAAACCCAGTGCTCCATGCAATACATGCCCCCTCCTTAATACCCATCACCGGGCTAACCCATCCCCCCACTCCCCTCCTCTCTAAAACTCTCAGTTTGTTTCCTAGAGTCCATAGTCTCTCTTGGTTTGTCTCTCCCTCTGTTTCCTCCCCCTTCATTTTTCTCTTCCTTCTCCTAATGTCCTCTGTGCTATTCCTTATGTTCCATATATGAGTGAAACCATATGATAATTGTCTTTCTGTGCTTGACTTATTTCACTTAGCATAATCCCCTCCAGTTCCATCCATGTCCATGCAAATGGTCAGTAATCATCCTTTCTGATGGCTAATATTCCATTGTATTTATGAACCACATCTTCTTTATCCATTCATCTGTTGAAGGGCATCTTGGCTCCTTCCACAGTTTGGCTATTGTGGACATTGCTGCTGTGAACATTGGGGCACATATGGCCCTTCTGTTCACTACATCTGTATCTTTGGGGTAAATACCCAGTAGTGCAATTGCTGGGTCATAGGTAGCTCTATTTTTAACTTTTTGTGGAACCTCCACACTGTTTTCCAAAGTGGCTGTATTGTCATGAACTTTACTCAACTGGTTTTTCTGTTTCCAAGAAATTCTGTCATGTTAAGCTTTCATGCTGTTTGTCTCAGGTATTATATTTCTCTTTTGATTTCTTTTTTGACATACGACATGCTTCCATCAGTAGCATGTTATTTAATCTCCATGCATTCTGAATTTTCTAGTTTTCTTCATGTAATCTATTTCTAAATTTTATACCATTATGGTTAGAAAAGCTACTTGGTATGATTTCAGTGGCCTTAGGTTTATTAAGACTTGTTTTGTGACCTAACATATCCATCTTGGTAAATGTTCTTTGTGCACTTGAGAAGAATGTGAAACCTGCTGTCTTTGGATAGAATGTTCTGTACATATATTAGTCTATCTGGTCTAATATGTCATTTAAGACTGATGTTTGTTAATAACTTTCTGTCCGGTTGATCTATCCATTGATAGAAGTGGGGTATTACATTTCCCTACTATTATTGTATTGCTGTCTATTTCTCCCATAGGTATGTTAATATTGGTTTTATATGTTTAGGCACTGCAAGTGGGCTGCATAACTATCTACAAATGTTATATTCTAGTGCTAGGTTGATAAGGTCCTTACGTAATTCTCTTAGTATACTTGTCCAGTCTTTGTTTTAAGGCCTATTTTATCTGATAAAAATATAGCTACTCCAGTTTTCTTATGGTTTCCATTTGCTCAAAGTAACTTTTTCCATCTCGTCATTTGTAGTCTATGTCCTTATGTCCTAGTGAGTCTCTTGTAGGCAGCATATAGATGGGCCTTGTTTTTTCATTCAGTCAGCCACGCTATGTCTCTTGATTGTAAAATCTAGTCCAATTATACTTAGAGTAATTATCGATAGGTATGTGCTTTTCTCCATTTTTTTAATTGCGTTCTCACTGTTTTTATGTTTCTCTCTCTTCCTCTCTTCTTTTGCCCTCATGGTTTGATGATTTTGTTTAGTGGTAGGCTTAAATTTCTTTCTCTTTTGTGTATTTACAGTAGGTTTTTATGTGATTACTATGAGGCTTACAACTTATATCTATAGCAGTCTATATCAAGCTGATAACAACTTAAGCTTGATCCCATTCTAAACATCAACGTTTTTACTGTCTCTATAATTTTTGTTTTTTATGTCAAATTTTCCATCTTTTTATCTTGCATATTCCTAAACTAATTATTGTAATCATAGTTATTTTTACTACTTATGTCTTTTAACCTTTATGTTAGTTTTAAAAGTGACTATCTTTATTATACATTTATCTTCCAGAACGATTTATTCTTTCCTATGCGTTCTTAACTAATTATTGTTTTTCTTTACAGCTTACAGAAGTCTCTTTAAAATTTTTGAAAGTCTGGTTTAGTGGTGGTGAACTCCTTTAGCTTTTTCTCGTCTGAAATATTCTATCCTTCAATTCCAAATGATAACATTGCACAGTAGAGTGTTCTTGGTCTTTTTTTTTCTTTCAGCACTTTATTATTTCATGCCATTTGCTTTCAGCCTGCAATGTCTCTGCTGAAGGATTTTCTGATAGTCTTATGGGGTTCCCTGGCACATAATATTTTGTTTCTTTCTTGATGCTTTTAAGATTCTTTAACTTTTGACATTTCAGTTATAATGTGTCTTGGTATGGGTTTCTTTGGGTTTATCTTCCTTGGAGCTCTATGGGATTCCTAGATTTGGATGTCTGTTTCCTTTCCCAGACTAGGGAAGTTTTCATCTTTATTTTATATTTATTTTATCTTTATATATATATTTATTTATATATATTTATTATATATAATATATTTATTATATATAATATACTTATTATATATAATATACTTATATAATATATTTATTATATATAATATATTGTATATTATATATAATTTATTATATTTATATATATATATTTATATATATCTTACATAAGTAAATATATAGATACAGAGGATATAGATTGTTTTTCGTACAAGCTCCCCAACTATTCACATCCTGCACCACACTAGTATTTTTATTACAATTGTTGAACCTGCATTTACACATCATCACCCATTTTTTCAACTTTATCTCATAAAGTAAGATTTCTGCCCCTTTCTCTCTTTTTTCATGGCTTAGAAGTTCATTTCTCTTTAGCACTGAATAATAATTCGTTGCCTGATATACCATCTTTTATTTAGCCATTCACTTATTGAGGGATATTGGGTTGTTTCTATATTTCGGTAATTACGGACAACGCTGCTATTAAAATCTGTGGGGTGATTTTTGTGTGGACATAAATTTTCAACTCCTTTCAGTAAAGATCTTTAACAAGTGTGAATATTTACCCAAAGGAGTGTGACTGATTGATCATGTGTTAAGATTATGCTTAGTTTTATAAGAAACAACCAAACCATTTTATTCCATTTTGCATTCCCACCAGTAGTGAGACTTCTGTTACTCCACATCCTCATCATCATTTGGTGTCATCAGTGTGTCATATGTTGATTACATATGATGTGATACATCTTTTCATATGTTTATTTGCCATCTGCATATCTTTTTAGAGGAATGGTCCTTTAAGGTTTTCTCCCATTTATAAACAATTTTTGTTTTCTTATTGTTGGGTTTTAAGAGTCCTTTGTATATTTCAGATACCATCCTTTACAAATGTGTCTTTTGAAAATATTTTCTCCTAGTAAGTAGCTTTTGTCTCATTATCTTCATATTATCTTCCACAGTTCTGAATTTAATGAAGTCCAGTTTATCATTTCTTTCATGAATCATGGCCTTGGTGTTGAATCTAAAAGGTCAATTCCTTATCCTAGGCCATCTGGTTTTCTCCTACGTTATTTTCTAGGAGTTTTAAAGCTTTAGATTTTACATTTAGGTTTGTGATCCTTCTTAAGATCATTTTGTGAAGAGTGTAAGGTCTGTGTCTAGATTCTTTTTTTTTTTTAATTTCCATGTCCAGTTTCAGCACCATTTTTTGGATGAGACTATCTTTGTTTCATTGTCTTTACTATATTGCTTTTGTTCCTTTGTCAAAGATCAGTTGACTATATTTTGGGGGGGTCTATTTCTGGGCTCTCTATTCTATTTCATGGATCTGTTTGTCTATTCTTTCACCAGTTATGGACTGTCTTGTTAACAGTTGCTTTATAGTAAGTCAGGTAGTGTCAATACTCCAACTTATTTCTTGTCATTAAATAGTGTGGGTTTTGAGTCTTTTGCCTCTCCATGTAAATTTAGAATCCATTTGCTGATGTCCAAAAAATAATTTGCAAGTATTTTGACTGGAATTCCATTGAATCTATAGATCATTTTGAGAAGAACTGACATGTTGACAACATTGTGTCTTCTTCATAAACATGAATTTTCTCCCCATCTACTTAGTTCTTCTTTGATTTCATTTATCAGGGTTTTGCAGGTTTCCTCATTGCACTATTAAATATATTTTGTCAACTTATACCTAAGTATTTAATTTTAGGGGGTGCTAATGTAATAGTATTATTTTTAATTTTAAGTTCTACTTGTTCATTGTTGGTATACAGGAAAACAATTGACTTGTAACCAGAAATCTTGCTGTAATTGCTTATTAGTTCCAGGAGGGTTGTTTTGTTTTATTTTGGTCATTTATCTCACTTTTTCTACATAGAAGATCATGTCATGTGTGAACAAAGACAGTTTTATATCTTCCTTCTTGATATATGTAATTTTTAATTTCATTTTCTTATCTTATTGCATTAGCTAGAACTTTCATCATGATGTTTAAAAGGAGTAGTAAGAGGGAATATCTTTTCTTGTTCCTGTTCTTAGTAGGGAAGTTTTGAATTTTGTACCAATAAATATAATGTTAGTTTTAGGTTTCTTTGTAGATAGTCTTTATAAAGTTGAGGAAGTTCTTCTCTATTCCTAGTTTACTGAGCATGAGGGTTTTACTATCAAGTTCATAAGCTCATTGAAAAAAAAAAACACTCAGTGAAAATTCTTTATTTTCTAGGACACTCTATGTAAGATTGAGACAATCTGTTCCTTGAGTATTCAGTTGAATTTACCTGGGGTGTGTGTGTGTGTGTGTGTGTGCGCACACGCGTGCGTGTGCATTGCAAATTATTTTAGTTTTATTCAGATATTTTTTTTCTTTTTGATCACTTTTGTTAGGTTATTTTTGAAACTTTTTGCTCTATCCCCTCTCTAAGCTGTTCTGACTAAAGTCAGTGGCCAGTGACTGGTGAGTAATCTAAGCTATAGAGTGCTGAGAACACTGAAGTCCCAAACAGTACCTGAAGACCTCCTTTTCCTGCACAACCATTTCTCCATGCATCATGGGATTTTTAAAAAATATAATAGAAAAGATTATGTGGAATTCAGCCACATGATTGGACAATAGCCTGACCATCAGGAAAAGTACAAGCATAAAGTCCACAAGGCTCTTACAGACATCTGCTTGGTTTTACATATTTGAGCAAAACTACAAACTCTTGTCCCCCACCCTTATTTTGACCACACTCAGGTTTCACCCAGGTATCTCTTTGGAAGTCTGTATAACCTCCCTGGTGGTTTTTAAGTGCTGCCCACTTAGATACTCAAATCACTACTCTTCAGTCCGCTTGAGATGTTAGCATATTATTTTACAGGGAGAGGTATGGTGACTGACATCATCCTATTGAGCTCCTTATCTCTGCAGTCTTTCCTTGATGAAAAGGAAGGGTTTTTTTTTTTCCCAAGCTGTAAACAAACGGAAGTATACCCCCAAGGTTAAAATTGTGTGAATAACTGTTAGTCTTTTACTGTACAGATAGTGGTTTGCATTGAACCTGCTTGTACTCTAATCTCTAGTTATTATACTTGGTTCTGATTTTCATGTAAGCCTGTATTTTTTTCCTAAATTATACCTACTTCTTCTAATATTATGCCAGATCAACTTTTATATTTTCTTTTATTTTCCATCAAATGCTTATTGTTAATTTCACATAAGTTATCAAAAATATCACAAAATTTAAAGCTTAAGAGTTGTAAAAATGTATGTGTATATATGTGAAATGTATGTAAAAATATAAAAACATTTCCCTTTCCAAGTCTACTATTTTTTTTACTTTCTTTTCTTCTCCCCTTCCTTAAGCTTTCAGAAATTTACCTGTTTTATCAGTGTTCTCAATCATTTTTTAATAATAATTTTTATTATGTTAGTCACCATACAGTACATCCTTAGTTTTTGATGTAATGTTCCATGATTCATTGTTTGCAGATAACACCCAGTGCTCCATGCAATACATGCCCCCTCCTTAATACCCATCACTGGGCTAGACCATCCCCCCACCCCCTCCCCTCTGAAGCCCTCAGTTTGTTTCCCAGAGTCCATAGTCTTTCATGCTTCATTCCCCCTTCTGTTTACCCCCTTCATTCTTCCCTTCTTTCTCCTACCAATCTTCCTGCTATTTCTTACGTTCCATAAATGAGGGAAACCATATGATAATTGTCTTTCTCTGCTTGACTTATTTCACTTATGTTAAGTGAAATAAGCATAAGCATATCTCCTCCAGTACTGTCCATGTTGCTGCAAATGTTGAGAAATTGGTCTTTCTGATAGCTGAGTAATATTCCATTGTATATATGGACCACATCTTCTTAATCCAGTCATCTGTTGAAGGGCATCTCAGCTCCTTCCACAATTTAGCTACTGTGGACAATGCTGCTATGGACATTGGGGTGCATATGGTCCTTCTCTTCACTACGTCTGTATCTTTGGGGTAAATACCCAGTAGTGCAATTGCTGGGTCATAGGGTACCTCTATTTTTAACTTTTTAAGGGACCTCCACACTGTTTTCCAGAGTGGCTGTACCAATTTGCATTCCCACCAACAGTGTAAGAGAAATCCCCTTTCTCCACATCCTCTCCAACATTTGTTGTTTCTTGCCTTGTCCATTTTTGCCATTCTAACTGGCTTAAGATGGTATCTCAGTGTGGTTTTGATTTGAATTTCCCTGATGGCTAGTGATTTTGAACATTTTTTCATGTGTCTGTTAGCCATTTGTATGTCTTCATTGGAAAAGTGTCTGTTCATATATTCTGCCCATTTTCTGATTTGATTGTTTCTCATGTATTGAGTTTGAGAAGTTCTTTGTAGATCTTGGATGCCAGTCTTTTTTCTGTAGTGTCATTTGCAAATATCTTCTCCCATTCTGTGGGCTGCCTCTTAATTTTTTTGACTGTTTCCTTGGCTGTCAAACAATCATCTTTTGATTAGTGGATTTTTTTCATTTCTTATGTTTTTATTTTTCCAGTTTTATTGAGATATAATTGGCATATATCACTGTATAAATTTAAGGTGAACAGTATAATGTTTTGAACTACATGTATTGTGAGATAATGACTGCAGTAAGTTTAGTTAGTATTCATCATTTCATATGAATGCAATAGAGAGAAAAAGAAAAAAGAAATTTTTTTTTAGTAATATCTACACCTAATGTGGGGCTTGAACTCATGACCCTGAGATCAAGAGTTGCATGCTTTTCCTACTGACCCAGCCAGGCACCGCAAAAGGAGAAATTTTCATTGTGATGGGAACTCTTAGGAGTTACTCTTAACAACTTCCTGACAGCAGTGTTAACTATAGTCCTCATGACAACATGTTGAACATTTTACTCCTGGTATTTATTTATCTTGTAACTGGACATTTTTACCCTTTGGCCATTTTCCTGAAATCCACCTCACCCCAATCCTTACCTCTAGTAAATACAAATCTGATATTTTTTCTATGAATTTGTTTTTTCTTTTTTAGGTTCTTTTTTAGATTCTTTTTTCCCCCTCCCATTAGTGAAAATTTTTTTAAAATTTTTTATTATGTTATGTTAGTCACCATACAGGACATCATTAGTTTTTGATGTAGTGTTCCATGATTCATTGTTTGCACATAACACCCAGTGCTCCATGCAATACGTGCCCTCCTTTTTTTAATTTTTTTAAAAAATTTTATTTATTTGACAGAGAAACAGCCAGTGAGAGAGGGAACACAAGCAGGGGGAGTGGGAGAAGAAGAAGCAGGCTCCCAGCAGAGGAGCCCGATATGGGACTCGATCCTGGAATGCCGGGATCATGCCCTGAGCGGAAGGCAGGAGCTTAACGACTGCGCTATCCAGGCGCCCCAATACATACCCTCCTTAATACCCATCACCAGCCTAGCCCAATCCCCTACCCTCCTCCCCATAAGTGAAATTATACAGTCTTTGTCTTTCTCTGACTTATTTCATTTAGCACATTCTCTCAAGGTCCATCCATGTTGTCACAAATAGCATATTTCTTCAATTTTTAGGGCTGATCAGTATTCCATTATACATAGAAATACACACACACACACACACACACATATATATATGAATCATTTATATGAGAATTGGATCTTCATGTGTAAAAGACTAAAATTGGACCCTTACATTACCAAAACTTCTTTATACATTCATCCCTTGATGGACACTTACGTTTCTTCCATGTTTTGGCTGTTGTAAATAATGCTTCAGTGAACATAAGGATGCAGGTATCATTTCAAGTTGAGGTTTTCATTTTCTTTGGATATATGCCCAGAAGTGGAATTGCTGGATCATATGGTATTTCTATTTGGTTTTTTTCCCCTAGTTTTTAAAACTTCAGTATAACTAACATTCAGCGTTTTGTTAGTTTTAGGTGTACAATATAGTGACTCAACAATTCTATACATTATTCATATCTCATCATGGTAAATATTCTCTTAATTGCTTTCACCTATTTCAACCGTAACCACCTCCACTGTGGTATCCACCAGTCGTTTATCTCTATTTAAATGTCTGGGTTTCATCTCCTTTTTTCGTTGTTCTTTTGTTTTATTTCTTAAGTTCCACAAATGTGTGAAATCATGTAGTACTTGTCTTCCTCTCTCTGAATTATTTCACTTAGTATTATATCCTCTAATCCATCCCTGCTGTTGCAAATGGCACGATTTCATTTTTCGTGGTTGAGTAATATTCCAGAGAGAGAGAGTGAGTGTGTGTGTGTGTGTGTGTACACCATTTCTTCTTTATCCATTTATCTTCTGACGGACACTGTGTTGCTTCCATAATATGGCTATTGTAAATACTGCTGCAGTAAACATAGGGGTGCATATATCTGTTTGAATTAATGTTTCTGCATTCTTTTGGTAAATGCTCAGCAGTGGAATTACTGGATCATATGGTAATTATATTTTTAATTTTTTTAGGAACCTCCATACTGATTTTCACTGGGCTGCTTCAGTTTACATTCCCACCAACAATGCATGAGGCTTCCCTTTTCTCCACATCCTTGCCAAAATTTGTTTCTTGTATTTTTTATTTTCTGACAGGTATGTGGCAATACTTCACTGTGGTTTTCATTTTCATTTCCCTGATGATGAGTGATGATGAGTATCTTTTCATGTGACTGTATGTCGTCTTTGGAGAAATGTCTGTCCATATCTTCTCATTTTTAATTGGATTATTTGTGGTTTTTTTGGTGTTGAGATGTTTAAGTTCTTTATATAGTTTGGATATTAACCCCTTATTGAATATATCATTGCAAATATCTTCTCCTATTCTGTAGGTTGTCTTTTAGTTTTGTTGATTGTTTCCTTTGCTGTGAAGAGTGTTTTTATTTTAATGTAGTTCTAACCATTTATTTTTGCTTTTGTTTCCCTTGCCTCAGGAGACATATCTAGAAAAATGTTGCTATGGCCAATGCCAGAGAAATTACTACCTGTGTTCTCTTCTAAGATTTTTATAGTTTCAGTTCTCACATTTAGGTCTTTAATCCATTTTGAGTTTATTTTTGTGTGTGGTGTGAGAAAGCAGTCCAGTTTCAGTCTTTGCATGTAGCTGTCCAGTTTTCCCAACAGCATTTGTTGAAGAGACTTTTCTATTACCTATTGCCTTCTTTGTCGAAGGCAAATTGACCATATAATCATGGGTTTATTTCTGGGCTTTCTATTGTAACATTGAACTATGTGTCTATTTTGGTGCCAATACCATTCTGTTTTGATTACTACAGCTTTGTAGTATATCTTGAAATCTAGGATTGTGATACCTTCAGTTTTGTTCTCTTTCATGATTGTTTTGGCTTTGGGGGGCCTTTTGTGTTTCTATACAAATTGTACAATTACATATTCTAGTTATGTGGAAAATGTCATTGGTATTTTGATAGAGTTTGCATTAAGTGTGTAGATTGCTTTGGGAAGTATGGAAATTTTAACCATATTTGTTCTCCCAATCCATGAGCATGGAATGTCTTTCCATTTGTTTGTGTCATCTTCAATTTCTTTCATCAATTTTTATAGTTCTCAGAATACAAGTTTTCACCTCCTTAGTAAGTTTACTCCTAAGTATTTTGTTATTTTTGGTGCAATTGTAAATGAGATAGTTTTCTTAATTTCTCTTTCTGCTACTTCAGTATTAGTGTATAGAAATGCAGCAGACTTCCATATGTTGATAATTTATCCTGGGCTTTACTGAATTCATTTATCAATTTTAGTAGTTTTTTGTTGGGAGTCTTTAGGGTTTTCTAGATATATTATCATGCCATCTGCAAATAGTGAGAGTTTTATTTCTTCCTTACCAATTTGGATGTCTTTTATTTCTTTTTGTTGTCTGATTGCTGTAGGACTTCCAGTTCTAGGTTCAATAAAAGTGGTGAGAGTGGATATCCTTGTCTTTTTCCAGACCTTAGGGGAAAAGCTCTGAGATTTTTACCATTGAGTATGATGTTAGCTGTGGGTCTTTCATATATGGACTTTATTATGTTGAGATATGTTCCCTCTAAACCTAGTTGGTTGGGGTTTTTTAAATCATGAATGGATGTTGTACTTTGTCAAATGATTTTTCTGCCTTTATTGAAATGATACTATGATTTTAATCTTCTTTCTTGTTGATGTGATATTATCAATCAATGTGAATATTGAACCACACTTGTATCCCTGGAATAAATCCCACTTGATTATGGTGAATGATATTTTTTAAGGTATTATTGGATTAAGTTTCTTATATTTTTTTGAGGGTTTTTCCCAATCAATGTTCATCAGGGATACTGGCCTGCAGATCTCTTTTTGCTAATGTCTTTATCTAGTTTTGGTATAAGAGTAATGCTGCTCTCAGAATGAATTTGGAAGCTTTGCTTTCTCTTCCAATTTTTTTTAATAGTTTGAAAAAAATAGGTATTAACTCTTCTTTAAATATTTGGTAGAATTCACCTGTGAAGCCATCTGGCCCTGGACTTTTGTATGCTGGGAGGTTTTTTTTTTGTTTTGTTTTGTCGTTTGTTTTTGGTTTTTTTGTTTTGTTTTGTTTTGTTTTTTACTGATTCAATTATATTCCTGGCAATCAGCCTGCTCAGCTTTTCTGTTCCTAATTCAGTTTGGGAGGTTATATGTTTCTAGGAATTTATCTATTTCTTTTAGGTTGTCGTATTTGTTGGCATTTCTGTGGTGCTGTTTCATTTCTAATTGCATTTGAGTTCTCTCTGTCTCGGTGTCTGTCTCTCTTTCTCATGTGTCTGGCTACAGGCTTATCAATTTTGTTGATGTTTTCAAAGAATCAGATCCTGGTTTCAATGATCTGTTCTATCGATTTTTTAAGTTTTTATTTAATTTATTTCTCTTCTAATCTTTATCATTCCCTTTCTCCTGCTGGTTTTGGGATCTTGTTTGTCATTCTTTTCTTCTAGCACTTCTTTTTCTTAATTTTACTGATTTTAGAGCGAGCTAGAGAAAGTGCAAGCAGTGTGAAAGGCAGAGGGAGAAGCGGAGTCCCACTGAGCAGGGATCCCAACTCAGGCCTTGATCCTAGGACTCCGAGATCATGATCTGAGCTGAAGGCAGACACTCAACCAACTGAGCCACCCAGGCCCCTTGTTCTTTTTCTAGTTCCTTTAGGTGTAATGTTAGGTTGTTTACTTGAAATTTTTATCCCTGAGATAGACCTGTACTGCTATAAATTTCCCTCTTAGAACAGCTTTTTCTGCATCCCAAAGATTTTGGACCATTGTATTTTTAAATTTTCTCTTTGATTTCCTGGTTGATCCATTCATTGTTTAGTAACATGTTATTTAACCACCATGTATTTGTATTTTTATTTTTTTCTTGTGCTTGATTTCTAGTTTCATAGTGTTATGGTCAGAAAAGACAGATGATTTGACTTCAGTCTTTTTGAATTCATTGAGACTTGTTTTGTGATCTAACTTGTGGTCTGTTCTGTAGAATGTTCCATGTCACTTGAAAAGAATGTGTATTCCACTGTTATAGAATAGAATGTTCTGGGGGCGCCTGGGTGGCACAGCGGTTAAGCGTCTGCCTTCGGCTCAGGGTGTGATCCCGGCATTGTGGGATCGAGCCCCACATCAGGCTCCTCTGCTGAGCCTGCTTCTTCCTCTCCCACTCCCCCTGCTTGTGTTCCCTCTCTCGCTGGCTGTCTCTATCTCTGTCGAATAAATAAATAAAAAAATCTTTAAAAAAAATAAATAGAATGTTCTGAAAGCATCTGTTAGAGCCACCTGGTCCAATGTGTCATTCAAAGCCACTGTTTCTTTCGTGATTTTCTGTTTGGATGATCTATGCATTGATGTAAGTGCAGTGTTAAAGTCTCCTACTATTACTATATACTATTGATTACTTCTTTTATGTTTGTTAATAGCTGTTTTGTGTATTTTGGTGCTCCCATGTTGGGTGCATAAATATTTACAATTATTATATCTTCTTGTTAGATTATTCCCTTTGTGCTGTATAATGTTTTTCTCTGTCTCGTTACAATCTTTGTTTTAAGGTGCTTTGTCTGATACAAGTATTGCTACCCCAGCTTTCTTTCCACTTCCTTTTGCATGACAGATGTTTTTCCAGGCTTTCACTTTGAATCTGTGTGTGTTTAGGCCTGAAATGACTCTCCTGTAGGCAGCATGTAAATGAGTCTTGCTTTTTTATCCATTTAGTAACTCTATGTCTTTTGATTGGGGCATTTATTCCATTTTCATTTAAAGTAATTATTGATAAGTATGCACTTACTGCCATGTTGTTACTTGTTTTAATGTTGTTTTTTGTAGTTTTATATGCTCCTTTGTTGCTGTCTTTTCTCATGGTTTGCTGGCTTTCTTTAACGATATACTTGGATTGATTTTCTTTATTTTTTGCAAATCTATTACAGGTGTTTTTGTGTGTGTGTGTGTGGTTACCATTAGGGCAACATATAACATATTATGTATAAGTAGTCTACATTAAGTTGATGCTCACTTAAGTTTGAATCGATTCTGAAAGTACTAAATTTTTACTCCCTTTCCCCCATACTTTAGGTATATATTATCATACTTTACATTCTTTTATTTTGTAAATCCCTTGAGTGATTTCTTATAGATATACCTGATTTTAATGCATTTATGCTTTCTTCTGTTCTTACTCCTGGTTATGGTCTTTTCTTTCCACTCAAGAAATTTCCTTAACATTTCTTGTAAGGCTAGTTTACTGATGATGAATTTCTTTAACTCTTGTTTGTCTGGGAAATTCTTTCTGTCTCTTATTCTGAATGATAGCCTGGATGGGGTATTCTTGGTTGTAGGTTTTTACCCTTTCAGCACTTTCCATATATCTTGCCACTCTCTTCTGGACTGCAAAGTTTATGCTGAAAAATCAGCTGATAACATTGTGGGTTTTCCCTTGTATGTAACTGCTTTCTTTTCCTTTTCTGCTTTTAGAGTTCTCTATCACTTCTTTTTGCTTTTTTAGTTTTTTTGTGGACCTCCTTGGGTTGATTTTGTTGGGACCTCTCTGTGTCTTCTGGATCTTGTCTGTTTGCTTCCCCAGATTTTGGAATTTTTCAGCTATTATGTCTTCAAATAAAATTTTTCTGCCTCCTTTTCTCTCTCTCCTTCTGGGATCCCAATAATGCAAATGTTATTTTGCTTGATGTTATCACTGAGTTCCCTTCACCTGTTTTCATTTTTTATTGCTCTTTTCTCTTCCATTCATCTTGATTGCTTTTCATTTCTGTTTTCCATCTCATTGATCCGTTCTACTTTCTCTAGTCTACTATTTATTCCCTACAGTGCATTTTTAATTTTATTATTGGATTCTTCATCTCTGATTTGTTCTTTTTGTATTTTCTATCTTTTTGTTTAGGGTCTTACTGAGATCCTCCACTCTTTTCTCAAGTCTAGTGAGTATCCTTATGACCAGTATTTTAAATTCTCTGTCAGAGGGTGCCTGGGTGGCTCAGTCAGTTAAGTGTCTGACTCTTGATTTCAGCTCAGGTCATGGTCTCAGGGTCGTGAGATCAAACCCTGTGTCAGGCTCGTGTGCACTCAGCATGGAGTCTTCTTTAGATTCTCTCCCTCTTCCTCTATCCCTTCCCCCACTTGCATGTGCTTTTTCTCTCTCTCTAAAAAAATAAAATAAAAAAATTAATTTTATGTCAGGCACATTACCCATCTCCATTTCGTGTAGCTCTCTTGCTGTGATTTTGTCTTGTTCTTTCATTTGGGATATAATCATCTGTCTCCTCATTTTGTCTAAGTTTCTGTGTTTGTTTCTATGTGTTAGAAAAGCTATGTCTCCTGCTCTTGAAAGTAGTGGCCTTATGAAGAGATCCTATAGTGTCCTACAGTGCAATATTCCTTGTTCACCAGAACCTGGCACTTCAGGGGAGTGTCTTCTTTGCATGTTGTGTGTACCCTGCTGTTGTTGGCTGAGCCACATTTGCCTTCAGTCCAGTCATCTGCAATGGCTATCTTTGCCTGTTGTGGGCAGTGTTGGGCCCCTGTGTTGTTAATAGGCCACTCTGAGACTGCCTTGGGCTTGAGTTGAAAGACCAGGCATTTGCCAGAGATGCAGTCCCACTAAATTTCAGGGTGCTCTCCCTCTGTTGTTCCCTGAGAAGCTTTCATTGGTGGGCAGGACCTGCAGTCAAACCAGACATCTGCCACCAGCCTACTTCTGGGAACTCAGTAAAACTGGTGTGTGTGGTTATCTTCCTCTCTCCCCAGGACAGGAGTCACTTTGGAATGACTCTGGCCACTGTCAGGGCTGCTTGCACAATGCCATCCTTTTGGCACCACTTTAGATGGACTCCTGCTGAGGGTGGGTTGGATGGGGCAAGACTGCACGAGAATGCGAGGGGTGGAGGGCAGGCACTGTTAGCAAGCTAGGCGGAAAATATTCCTTTGGTTCTCACATATATGGAGTTATCTAGGCTAGGGGGCGGGGTAAGAAATGGTGCCTGCCAGCTCTTTTGTTCTTGGAGAAGTCCCTAAAGACCCCTGTCCCTTCAGCACACATTCTGAGTTTAGTAAATAAGTCTTCTTTTCATATACCCCAGGTGTTCTTCAAACTGCTATTTTTCTGCTGTATCTCAGTGGGGCTATCTGTTATGCTCTGGCTCTTTAAGGATAAGCACTCATTTTCCTGTTGCTCTCTGGCTCTCCCAGAGCTGAGTCTGCTGATTTTTTTAAGTACCTATGTTGAACCCCACTGATTGTAAAAACTTGTGAAATTAGGCACCTGTGGTTTTCAAAGCCAGATGTAGGGATTTGTCTTCCCAGTGCGTCCCCTGTGCCTGAGGAGTCTGGTGTGGGTCTGCTCCTCCCCCTTTTCTGTGTTTGCAGTGCCCTTCCCTCCTGCAGACAGTCTTCTGGGTCAGCTTGTTTCCCATGTCTCTGCTTTTCCTGCCATTTTCAGTGTGACCTCTTCTCTACAATTAGCTGTGGAGAGTCTTTCCTGCCAGTCTTTGTATCCTTTTCTGGGTTATTTACACTGCTGCAGGTGTTACCTAGGTGTATCTGTGGGTCAGAATGAGCTTAGGACCCTCCTACTCTGCCATCTTCTCTAGAACTGGTATTTGTATTTTTAATTTCCTAAGGAACCTCCATACTATTTTCCATAGTGGCTGTGCCGGTTTATAATCCCCCCAACAGTGCTCAAGTGTTTCCTTTTCTCTACATCCCTCATGGCATTGGTTATCTTTTGTCCTTTTGATAATGGCCATCCTAACAGGTATGAGGTGATATTTTATTGTAATTTTGATTTGTGTTTCTCTGATGACCAGTGGTATTAGCACCTTTTCATGTACTTGGTGGTCATTCATATATTTTCTTTGGAAAATGTCTATTCAGGTCATTTACCCATTTTAATTGGGTTATTTTTTTGTTTGTTGCCATTGAGTTCTATGAGTTCTTTATTTGGATATTAAATGTTTATCTGTTTGCAAACATTTCCTCCCATTCCATAAGTTGTCTTCTCACTTTGTTGGTTGTTTCTTTTGCTGCATAAAAGCTTTTAAGTTTGATGTAGTCCCACTTATTTTTTATTTTGTTGCCTTTGCTTTAGGTGTCATATCCAAAAATCATTGCTAAGATCCACATCACAGAACTTTATCTTTTCTTTCAGGAGTTTCATGGTTTCAAGTCTTACTTTTAAGTCTTTAATCCATTTTCATGAGTGTATAAGATAGGGGTCTATTTTTATTCTTTTACGTGTGAATATCCCATTTCCCCAGCACCAGTTAATGAAGAAACTGCCTTTTCTCCATTGACTATTTCAGTCTCCCTTGTCAAATATTAGTTGGCTATATATTCCTGGATTTATTTCTGAGCTCTCAGTTCTGTCTCATTGATCTATTGGTTTGTTTTTATACCAGTACCATATAGTTTTGACTATTACACCTTTATACTACAGCTTGAAATCAGAAAGTGTGATGCCTCCTGCTTTGTTCTTCTTTCATAAGATTGCTTTGGCTATTTGGAGTCTTTGGGAGTTCCATATACATTTTACATTTGTTTTTCTACTTCTGTGGGGAAAAAAAATGCCATTGGAATCTTGATACAGATTCAAAGGGACACATACACCCTGATGTTTATAGCAGCAATATCAACAGTAGCCAAATTATGAAAGAACCCAAATGTCCATCGACTGATGAATGGTTAAGAAGATATGGCATATACATACAGTGGAATAGTACTCAGCCATCAAAAAGAATTAAATCTTACCATTTGCAGTGATGTGGATGGAGCTAGAGTGTATAATGCTAAGCAAAATATGTCAGAGAAAGACAAATATCATGATTTTACTTATATGTGGAATTTAAGAAACAAAACATATGAACATAGGGGGAGAAAAAAAAAAGAGGCAATCCATAAAACGGACTCTTAAGTGTAGAGAACAAACCGAGGGTTGCTGGAGGGGAGGTGGGCAGGGGCATGGGTTAAATGGGTATTAAGGAGGGCATTTGTGGTGAGCACTGGGTTTTATATGTAAGTGATGAATCACTAAATTCTACTCCTGAAACTAATATTACACTATATGTTAACAGGAATTTAAATACAAACTTTTAAAAATATCAATTTTTTTAAATGGTTTTTGGCTGTATTGACATTTTAACAGTATTCTTTCATTACAAGAACACAGGATACATTTCCATTTTTTAGTGTGTCCTATTTATTTCATCAATGTCTTGTAGTTTTTCTAGTAGAGAACTTTCACTTGCTTGGCTAAGTTTATTACTGAGTGTTCTTGATGCCATTATAAATGGGATCATTTTGTTTGTTTCTTTTTTCAGATAATTTGTCATCAGTATATAGAAAAACTGATTCTGTTTGTTAATTTTGTGTCCTACAGCTTTACTGATTTCATTGATTAAATCTGTGTGTGGGGGGAGGGATTCTTTAGTGTTTTCTCTATATAAAATCATGTTGTCTTCAAATAGGGACATTTTTTCTTCCCAATTATGTACTTTATGTCTTTTTCTTGCTTGACTCTGTTGGCATAGATTTCTATGTAGAATAAGAATAGTATGAGTGGGCATTCTTGTTTTTGATCTTAGATGAAAAACTTTCAACATTTCATTATTTTTTTTTAAAGATTTTATTTTATTCATGTGACAGAGAGACATCCAGTGAGAGAGGATACACAGCAGGGGAGTGGGAGAGGAAGAAGCAGGCCCCCAGCAGAGGAGCCCGATGTGGGACTCGATCCCGGAACACTGGGATCATGCCCTGAGCTGAAGGCAGACGCTTAACGACTGCGCTACCCAGGCGCCCCTCAACATTTCATTATTAAGTATAATGTTAGCTGTAGGCTTATCCTATGTGGCCTTCATTGTGTTGAAATATGTATCTTCTATAAGATTTTTTTTATCGTGAATGTATGTTGAATTTTATAATGTGCTTTAACTGTGTCTATTGAGATGAACGTGATTTTTTTCCTTCATCCAATTAATGTGCTACATTACATCAATTGATTTGCATATGTTCAAACACCCTTGCATTCAAGGTATAAATTCCACTTGGTCATGGTGCATCATCTTTTGATGTGCTACTCAATTCAGTTTGCTAGTATTATGTTGAAATTATTGGCATCTATATTTACCAGAGATATTGGTCTATAGTTTCTTTTCTGGTAATGTCCCTTTCCGGCTTTGGTATAAAGGTAAAGCTGGCCTCATAAAATGCGTTTGGAGGTGTTCCCTGCTGTATAATTTTTTGAAAAAAATTTGAGAAGAACTGGCATTAGTTCCTAAGTGTTTGGTAAAATTCACCAATGAAGCATTTGATTACTGCATCAGTCTCCTTACCAGTAATTGGTCTATTCAGATTTTCTATCTCTTCCTGATTCAGTTTTGGTAAGTTATATGTTTCTCAGAATATTTCCATTTCTTCTGGGTAGTCCGATTTGTTGGGATATTCTTGTTCATAGCAGCCTCTCGTGATCCTTTATATTTCAGTGGTATCAGTTTTAATGTCTCCTTTTTTATTTATAATTTTGTTGATTTGGGTCTTTTTTTGTTAATCTAGGTAAAGGTTTGTATATTTTGTTTATCTTTTCAAGAAACACTCTTCATTTGGTTAAAATTATTTGTATTGTTTTCCTGTTCTCTATTTCATTTATTTCTGCTCTATATTATTTTCTTTCTTCAAACTTTGGCCTCTGTTCTTCTTTCTACTTCATTAAGAAATAGTTCTTTTTGGGGGGTGGGGGGTGTATTTCTTCCTAATGTAGGAATTATTGCTATGAACTTCTTTCCTAAAACTACTTTTGCTGCCTACCACGAGTTTTGGTATGTTGTGTTTCCATTTTATTTGTCTCAAGAGGCTTTATTTCCCCTTTACTTTCTTCTCTGATCCACTGGTTGTTCAGGAGAATGTTGTTGAATTTCTGTACATTCATAAATTATTCAGTTTTCTTGTTACTGATTTCCAGCTTCATACAATTGTGGTCAGAGAAGATACATGGCATGATTTCAGTCTTTTTGAATTTTCAAGACTTGTTTTGTGGACAACAATATGGTCTCTTGCAGAAAATGTTCTATGTGCACTTGAGAAAAAAATATATTTTGCTGTTGTTGAATAGAATGTTCTGTATCTCTCTATTTGGCCCAAAGTGTTGTTTTAAATCTGCTTTCTTACTGATTCTATGTCTGGATGATCTATCCATTGTTGAGCGTGGGGTATTAAAGTCCTCAACTACTATCATATTGTTATTACTCCTTTTATTTCTATTAGTTTTTGCTTTATGTATTTAGGTGCTCAGATCTTGGTCACATAGATATTTATAATTGTCATATCTTCTTGGTGGATAGATCCCTTTATCATCATGTGACCTTTTTTGCCTGTACCATTTTTAAAGTCTATTTTGTCTAAGTATAGTTACCTACTTTGTTTTTCTTGTACCATTTGCTTGAAATGTCTTCTTGTATCACGTACTCTCAGTTTATGTGTGTCTTTAAGGCTAAAGTGAGCTGTAGACCAGAACAGCTGATGATGTGAGTTCCACTTTGAAAGCAGGCAGGCTCAAGATTCAAGCTAAGAGACACTATTTCAGTTTGAGTCCAAAGGCAGAAAAAGATGAATGTTTCAGGTCAAGACATTCAGGCATGAAGAGTTCGCCTTGACTCAAAGAGGTCCAGCCTTTTTGTTCTATCCAGGCCTTCAACTGAATGGATGAGGCACACTCACATTGGGGAGGGCAATTGGCTTTACTCAGTCTACTGATTCAAATGGTAATCTCATCCAGAGATGTCCTCACAGACCCACCCAGGAGAATATTTAACCACATATCCAGGTACCACATAATCTGGTCAAGTCAACACATGAACATCACACGGGGCCAGGGCATTTCACATTATCTTCACCCTATTCAAACTGAATGGTTAAACAAACTGTGGCACATCCATGCCTTGGAATACTGCTCAACAATAAAAAGGAACCAACTATTTATACACACAACATGGAAGAGTTCCCAGAGAATTATATGAGTGATAAAAGCCAATGCCAAAAGGTTACATACTGTATAATTCCATTTACATAACAATCTTGAAATGACCCAATTATAGAAATGGAAAACAGGTTAGTGGTTGCCAGCAGTTAAGGAAGTGGAGGAAGCTGGTAGGGAAGCACGTGTGGCTATAAAGGGCCACGTGAGCGATCACTGAGATAGAAACTTTATTTTCCCTGCGTAGGGGATATACAAACTTCACAGGTAATGAAATTGCATAGAACTAAATAGAAAAACACACATCCCAAATATATGGATGCCCAGACAAGTTTAAATCAGAATCGCTGTGGTGCTATCTGATGTTTGTACATTTTTACAATCACTCCTCAGCTGATTCTAATGGTTACATCAGAGTTGAGTCATTGACCAAGGCATTTTCAAAGAAATAACTTGATAAGATTTTTACAACTTATTTGCAACACACTGCTAGCAACAGCAGTTACTTTGTGTAATAAGACATTAAAATCCCCAAATCATTAATTCCTATTTAGATGTAAATAGTATGTAATCTGTAATAGCCCTCCAAGTATTCCAAATCCTTGCTACCCAAACAGGACATCATCTGGGAGCTTTTTAGAAATGCAGAATTTCTCATCCCAACCCAGGTCTACTGAAACAGAATTTACCGTTTATGGATATCCCCAGATGATTCAAATTCACATTAAAGTTTGAGAAACACTATATAGATCCTTCCTTAAATGTATATGCCCAGAAATTTTGCATGTACTTTTCAAACACAATTGTCAGAGGACATAGTTATAAATAAGTAAATCTATTGTGATGATTTTTTAAGATTTATTTGAGAGAGAGAGAGAGTACACACACCCTCTTGTGCATGAGTGGGGGGGGGTTGGGGAGGAGCAGAGGGAGAGAATCTCAAGGGTTCTGGCTGAGCACCTAGCCAGATGCAGGGGGGCTCGATCTCACAACCCTTGAAATCATGAACTGAGCTGAAACCAAGAGTCAGATGCTTAACCAACTGAGCCACCCAGGTGCCCCTATTGTAATGATAATTTCTATGAGGAAATTAAATCTCTTAAGCCATTAAATGAATTTCTAAAAACACGAGATATTGGTAATACTTAACATATGGTGGAAAATGTTCGATCCAAAAACACCGAGCGTATACACAAAACAATGGGAGTGCCTTTCACAACACAAAGAAGCTTTAATTTCATCAGAAGAAATCTCATTTGTGATTCATCTTTCTGATGTGTGGTATTCGACTGTATCTTTTATGTATAGGCAATTTTGGTTTGTGTCATACTGGGCACAAAAAGAGAAAATATTGTGGGTAAGGAGTCCTGATGTTTAGGACTATTCTATTCATAGAATTACTGTTCATTAGTTGAATGGCTTTGGATGTGTCGGCTTCTTTGTAGGTAAAGGACTGGCCTAGATGGGGCTATGTGGTAAGTACTTACAGAGACATAGTAGAGTTTATCCTGGGGGGCGGGGAGAAGGACAGGATCCTTGCGTAAGGATCTATAGCCTTCCCACTTCCCCTCCCAATTTTTAATCAGAGAGTTTAATCAGTGATCTGTTTTACCTATTGCAACTTTCATGTAACCTCATTTGAATAGTTTTCCTATTTAAAAAAACCTCGAAATGATTGCTAATTAAGGTTTCTTAGAAATACTTCTACAAGTTTAAGGACCATGTGATAATGAGGTCTACTGGACACAAATCATATGCAGCATTTAGAAGAGTAATCTGCATGTGGTGGGCACTAACTAAACATTTTAAAGTTCATTCTTTCCGGTCTACCAGACATCCTCAGAGTTGCACTGCTGAGCCTGAGTGAGCTTGCAGTACCATGTAGGGACATTCAAACACCAGTTCTTCCATCAACTAGTTTATGCGAATCTGTGCAAGTTATGTAATCTCCAGAAAGCAGAGTATTCATAGATAATGAGTCCCACAGTCCCTTAACCATGACTCCAAAGTCCAAAAGGTCTGAAAAATAGGTTTTGTAAATGAATTAGAGGCAGATCTGACCTGAATATAGATGGGGTAAACTGATGTATCACTGAAGAAATATTAGGCTACAGGCTGCTGTCCCAGGTTGCACAGGGGGTTGTATGCTTCCCAGTATTTTGCATTGGGTGGGCCGCCAGGTAGCTGACCCTGGCAGGCGTTAGGAGAGCCAGAGTCTTACTGGGGAGAACTCCTGTGAGAAATACAGGGGGATGAAGCAGGATCCCATTAAGGAAAGCCTGTAGGACACCTTGTAGACTCTTGTATTAGCAGGGTTAGCCAGGTTCCTGAGAGCCCCTGGGCTCAGGTCTTGACTGGGGACTGACTGCCCAGAAAGAGCAAGGCCTTGGCTTGAAAGGATGAGGCCACAGTGCTGACCACTGGGAGCTGTCAGCTAACTGTGCTCATTACAGCTGAACACGTTCTTTGTCAAGTGTGATCCCAGAGGTACTATGTCATGATTGCCACACAGCTGTTTCTTTTAAACAACTAATGATGTATAATTTATGCACTATAACATTTGCCTGGGGAAAGTGTGCCATTCAACGATTTTAGTAAATGTATATGGTTGTACAACAAAAATCATGATCCAGTTTCGGAACATTTCCATCACCCCAAAATGTGAGCTGTCTCTTCCCACTCCTACCCCCAGTGCAGATACATGTAATATATATAACATGTAATCTTTTGAGTCTGGCTTCTTTCACTTGTTGTGTCTTTGGGGACAACCTGTGTTGTGGCACGTTATCAGGACTAAATTATTGTGTGTGGCATGGATATGCCATATTCTGTTTATCCATTTCTCAGTCAACAGATTGCTTCCAGTTTTTGGCTGTTGTGAATAAAGTTGCTGTGAACATTTGTGTACCATTCCTGGTGTAGACACATTTTCATTTCTCTAGGAGTGAAGTTGCTGGGTCATATGGTGAATGTATTTTTTTTTTTTTAAAGAAACTGCCAAGGAAGTTTCAAAGTGACTGTACCGTTTTGCAGTCACATCAGCAATGTATGAGGGTTCTAGCTTCTCCACTTATTGGTATTATAATCATTTCTATATGTTCTTGCGTGAAATGTCTTTTGTCCATTATCTTCTTAATGAATACAAGTTCTTTACACAGTCTAGATAAAATTGCTTTATCAGATATATGGTTTGCAAACATTTTCTCCTGGTCGTGGCTTTTCATTTTCTTAATGGTTTCTTTTGAAGAGCGCAAAGAAAAAAAGTAACTTTGAGGTCCAATTTATTTGTGAATTGTGCCTTTAGTATCTATTTCCTATCTAAGACATCTTTGCCTAACCTAAGGTGAAAAAGATTTCTTGCTATTTTCTTCTAGACATTTTGTAATTTCAGTTTTATGTTAGGTCAGTGGTTCTCAGATGGGAAAAGTTTTGTTCTCCAGAGAACATTGGGAATACCTGGAGACCTTCTGGATTGTCAGAACTGGGTGGGGTGTGCTGCTAGTGTCTGATAGGTAGAGGCCAGTGATGGTGCTAAACATAGTACAATGCACAGGACAGCCCCCCAGCAGCAAAGAATTATCTGGTCCAAGATGTCAGCAGTGCTGAGGTTGACGAGCCCTGAGTTGGGTTTGTAGTCCATTTCAAGTTAATTTTTGTGTATAGTGTGAGGTAAGGATCCACACACATTTTCTTTTGTTTTTGCATGTGAAGGATATGTGTGTTTTTTTCTTCTTGTTTTTTTTTCGTGACATTTGTTGTAGGAAATATCCTACTACATTGCATGGCCTGGCACCTTTTCGAAAATCAACTGACCATAAATATTAAGATTTATTCTTAGATTCTCTGTTTTGTTCCCTTGATCTACATTCCACTTTTAAGCTAACACCACATTTCTTGATTGTGATAATTTTATAGTACATTTTGAAATCCAGCAGTGTAAATCTTCCAACATTGCATTTTCTAAAAAATTGTTTTGTCTACTAGGAGTTCTTTGCATTTTCATATCAATTTAACCATCAGTTTTTCAAACTCAACAAAAAGAGCCACCTGGGATTTTGATGACTACATTTAATCTATAGATGAATTTGAGGAGACCTGACAGCAATATTGAGTCTTCTAATCCAAAACCTTGGCATATTTCTCCATTTTTCTCAGCAATGATAGGTCTTCCATTTCCTGAAATTGTTTCCTATTGAGTTTATTTTTAGTTCCCATAGTAAACGGAATTGTATTTTTTTTTACACCAAACTTTATTGAGGTATAATTTACATACAATAAAATGCACCTATTTTAAGTGTGTGGTTTAGTGGGTTTTGGTAGATGTATGTTTGTGAACACCACCATAATCCAGATGTGTAGGACATTTCTCTCACCCCCCAAGAGCTCTGTTATTCCCCTCTGGGGTCAGTCCTCCCTCTACTGGGCCCCAGGCAACTACTGATCTGCTTTTTCTGTAGATTCAGTGTCCTTGTCTTAGAAATTCACATAAATGGAATCCTACAGAATGAACACTTTGTGTCGACTTCTTTCACCAGACACAATGTTTTGGAAATTTGGGTTGAGGCAGGCATCAGTGGCTCATTCTCTTTTTCTTTTTCTTTCTTTCTTTCTTTTCTTTCTTTCTTTCTTTCTTTCTCTTTCTTTCTTTCTTTCTTTTCTTTCTTTCTTTCTTCTTTCTTCTTTCTTTCTTTCTTTCTTCTTTCTTTTTCTTTTTCCTTTCTTTCTTTCTCTCTTTCTAAGAATATGAAGCTCACTTTTATTNATTTCTTTCTCTTTCTTTCTTTCTTTTCTTTCTTTCTTTCTTCTTTCTTCTTTCTTTCTTTCTTTCTTTCTTCTTTCTTCTTTCTTTTTCTTTTTCCTTTCTTTCTTTCTCTCTTTCTAAGAATATGAAGCTCACTTTTATTGTTTCAATTTCACACTGTACTTTTTAAAAAAAATTTTTTTTCTGTAAAATTCGATGATTCATTAGTTGCGTATAACACCCAGTGCACCATGCAATACGTGCCCTCCTTACCACCCATCACCAGCCTATCCCATTCCCCCA
>NC_048235.1:4145049-4219027 GCF_002007445.2 Ailuropoda melanoleuca | reverse complement strand
TTCATCTTCTGCCCATTTTATGATTTGTTTGTTTCTCGTGTATTGAATTTGAGAAGTTCTTTGTAGATCTTGGATACCAGTCTTTTATCTGTCCATTTCTGAATTGTTTATTGCAGCATTCAGAAACACAATTCAGTTAGCTTTGTATATTGATTTTGTACCCTGTAAATCTTACTTACCTTGCTCATTCATTCTGTATTATCTTTGATTCCTTATTATTTTCTACATGTAGTGGTAACCTTTGAGAATAGTTTAAGTTTACTTCTTCATTTCCAATCTGCATGCCTTAATTCCTTTTTCTTGCTGCCTTCTCTAGGTGTAATCATCGATACAATCTTACATAGGAATGCTGAGAGCCACATACCTTTCAAAATTAAAAAAAAAATAGAGTTCTGAGATACTTCTTAGCTCTGTGTTTCAGGTAAGGGATTACAGACCTGTAGCAACTAACTTCTAGGATCGTTAGATTAAATGAGGTACCACGTATGCAAGGCTTAGTGTAATTCCTGACACTAATCAGCACCCTCATAAAATATTACATTTTAGAAAGAATCTCGACCGGCCACTGGCAAGCCAGCATTAGGGATCAGAACTTGGCACTGAGGACACAAGCCTGGGTGGTCATCTGTGGCTGATGGGGAAAGGGATGGGGGCAAGAGTCAGTACAATTTTCGTCAGCTTCCTCAGGAGTCTTTGGTGTTGTAGGAGCTCTGCCAATGTACCTGAGCTTCAAAGTAGCCAAGCCCACAATGCCTGTGGATATAATGAAACAGGGTTTATAACGTGGAAGGAGGGGGACTGAGGCTTGCTGAGTTGTACTGAGGCTCATCTGTTGTTGGGGCATGAGTAATAGGAGGGGATTGTTTGGAGCATATATTTTACTAAAACTAAGAGGAAACCCTTATTTCCCTGTGCATTGCTATCTCCTTCTAAGGTTTGTTCTAGAAGCTGTTCTGCTATTTGTTGAGGGACTTGAAACCTACTAAGGTTGGAATGACAGCAGAGATGAGGAACAGATAACATGGGGAGGGAACAGTATCAGGAGGAAGTCTTCGTGGCACCTTCAACGTCGTGGGGAGTTAGCATTTCTCTCTTTTAGAAGGTGACCAGTCAGTGTATACGATTCAGCCCCACTGCCAATTTCCTCTAAGGAAGGGCAAGCGTCATACAGCCAATGGAGGCCATGACCTCTTGTTGGGAATGCTCTCCTCACCATAAACGAACCCAGAGAAGTAGGGCTCCTTTGGTGGCATTAAGTACTGTGAAGCTCCCACTCCCATCTTCATTAATTACTTTGAGGAGAATCTCAGACACGTAAAAGGTAACCTTAATAATTGACTGATATCCTTCATATCTAGTATATGACACGTCAGTAAAGATCTTCGAGTCCAACCAAGAAACTTACGGGTTCTTTGGTCTCAGTAATAAAACAACTTAAATGAATTCCCACTCTTTATTTAACAGCACGGTGCTTCCACGACCAAGATTCTGTGACCCTTAATCATGATCATCACTAAAATACTAAGACTGGCATTCCATAGAAAAGGCCCAAATAGGGCTGGTCAGTGCTTCCTTAAAGCGCACATTCAGTCATTAGAAGGTCACACAAAGGAGCTTTCTTATATAAAAACCACAAGGCGCACATGTGATGATATAAAAAGGCACTGTTTCCATGTCCATTCCTTCTCTTGAGTTTTTCCTCATGTGAATGTCCAAAGACAACTTTGCAAGCTGTTGGCAGTAGCCCCGTGGTGTTGACTGATGGCTGCATCATTCCAGCAACAGGTAGTTGTCAAAGGTACAGACCTTGTGCTGAGTGATTGAATCTAGAGAAAGAGAAAAGTGGTTTAGCATTTATAACGGCCAACCATACAGTAAAATAACAACCTTTTTGTATACATGCGAGGTCTTATTTTAAAATCTTAGCCTTGTCTGTATGTCCACATAGCACATGTGGCTATTTAAATAAAACTCAGTTCCCCCACCACACTAGCCACGTTTTAAATGGCTCAGTATGCACATATTCCTACAGATACAGGACATAGGGTGTTGCCATCATGGCACATTGTGTTAGGGTGGAAAGTTTGCCAGTCTGTGATGTGAGAGGCCAGGATTCTAATCTCTGGTACAAGGCAAGGTCTATATAAATATGTAAGTTTTCAGGACAGCACTACGCATTCTAGGCCATGTATCTACCTATCGACATCCTATCTACCTAGTTGAGTACTTTATGCAGAGTACAGAGTTAGTAAACACAGTTTTTACAACTCAGGTCTTCATCTTTCAGTTGAAGAAGCTGGACTAGTGAGCTCTAAAGTCCTGTCAGTTTGAAAGCCTGTTATTTCGTGAAAGTCACAAGAAGTCCCCTGGTCCAGGATAAGCTACCGATGCAGGAGATGGTAGACGGTACCGCTCCCAGCCGTGCTTGTAGGAGCATGAGAGAGGAATGCAGTGGGTTGGCAGCACTGATGGAATTACAAATTACAGTGAGCTTACTAATTACTATTATGATCCACAGGGATGGATAAATTATATTGAAAGATCTTAAGATGCCACAACGATGAGCAATAGCAGATAGAAAGTCAAAAAATAGGTTTGTTCTGTGAATACAGGAAGACAATGGCAGACAAAGTGGTGCATCTGAGTGTAGGTCCCAATAGTGTCCTAGAACTTAGTTGTGACCTGCCCAGTACAAATGCACTTCCCCACAAGAGGTCTGAACTGGTGAGATGAATTTCAGAGGGGAGGAACACTAACACTTGCTGTATATATTATATACACGAGAGAACATTAAAATTAATATACCCGCTATAAGTTTTACAACCATTGGTAGTACTAGGCACACCACTTCTCTCCACACTGCAGTGAAGCACCATTACTATCATTTCCATTTTAGTAGTAGTTCTTATTCGTGGTATGTGCCGGACACATTTTCTCTCTGTCATTCACCTTTTGACTTTTCTTATGCAAAGAAGTTTCTATGTATGCATTCAGATTATGTAACTGTTTTACTGCATCTGGACTTTGAACTATAGGTAGAAAGCTTTTCCCTATACCCAGTTTTAAAGCAATTAACTCACACATTTTTTTTCCAAGTTGTAAAACTCGGTGGATTCAATCTTTACACCTAAGGTTTCTGAAAGAATGTCATTTTTGAAAGCCAGAAAAGATTGCAAAAAAGATGGCAATCTTTTCTAATTAATCAAGAATCGAATATAACACAATGCCACGTATTTCTTTTAAAAAAGTAACGAACTTACTTGATGTTTATATGAAAGAAAAAATACATAGCAAAACAATTTTGAAAAAAAGGAGTGACAATTTGATATACTAGATACCAAAACACACTATAAAATGACAGTAGTAAAACAGCATGTAATTAGGATAGAACCAGGTAAGTCAAAAAGCATTCAAAAATCAGTGCAGAATCGGGGAGTTACAAACAGATGGTATGATCCCTTTACATCACGCAATAAATAAATCACAGATGAATTAAAAAATGATGGGAGTATTAACAGAGATAGGAAACTAGTTCTAAAGCTCAGGGTGTAGAGACAACCTTCCCAAGTGAAACCCAAATTCACGTGCCTTGGGAAAAAACAGACATTTGAATTCACAAAGATTGATAGTTAAATATTAAAACCTCTGTAACACAGAATACACAATAAACAGAATTAAAGATGAGACAGATTGAGAGAATTTTACACTTAGAACACAAGATTAGGGACCTTATTCTAGAAGTATTCTGGAGAACAGTGTGAAAAAGAAAAAGAGCCCACTTTAAAAATAGGCTAGGGATAAGGACAGGCAATCCACGAAATCTAGATCCCCTCTCTGAAGTAATCCTGCTCGTCAGTAACTTAGCAGTTAGGGAAAAACAAATTGAGTAATGCGATCTATTTGTTGAATTTATGAGATCACCAAATATTGAAAATATGGGCCCAACACTGGTGAGGATGTGGGGAATCAGGGACATCCATATGCTGTAAAAGTATAAACTCGCACAACCACGTGTATCAAGACTTAAAGTACACGTAAGGTAGGGCACAGCGATGCCACTGCAACGAATGTGTTTGCTCAAATACTCATGCCTGGGATTGCACTCGAATACTTATAGCTCGAAAGGGTCTCTTCAAACTGAATTCAAATTGTTGCAGTTAGAACACACACACACACACACACACACACAAGTATATAACAGCAGGAACAGTGGACATCACCCCAAACACCTAATACTGCGTGCACGGAGTAACTACACTCCCGCCAAAGGTCAGAAAGAAAGAAGTAGCTGTTTGTGTGTTAAAGTGGGAGCTCTCCTAGACAGAGTTAAATAAAAACTCAAGAACAACATGTGACCCTCCATCTATCGGAAAACCTCAAACAATACATTGGTTTATATACATTTATTTCTATGTAAATATGTTTTTGAAAAATCAAACACTCTTCCATCTTTATGGTAGTTGAAGGAAGGGTTGTAAGATTTGGGGACTCTAAGTATTTCTCTATTTGAATTCTTTGACCATGAAATCAAGTGTCACTCCATCCATCCATCCATCCATCTATCCATCCATCCACCCACCCCACCCACCCACCCCCATTCATTCACTGGTGGATAAGAAAGGTTGACTGGAGAAGGAGCAAGTTTTAAATTTAGATAAAACGGAATCCTAACTGTGACCTCACAACAAAGTCTGTGGCTGGCCCCTCACTCGTGGTGTGGTGTGCATATAGTGAGCAAAGCGGGGAGTCAGAACAGAGAGCACTGACTGCCGAGGGATGGCAGCCGGGACAGCCAAGTCCAGGGAGCCCCTCATGTCTCCGACCTCCCGAAGGTGTAAACGCACACATGAAAAATGACTTCTCTCCAAGTTCACTTGTCATCTGAAGATAGCCACATCCCCAAAATTCCAATGTCACATCATACGAATAATCCTCAAACACCCCATAAAATGTGACCAATAGGACAGACGTCAGAGCAATGCCAGTCGTGCCCAGGGAAAGAGAGACAAACAGTTCATGAGCAGTTCCCACGAAATTCAAACAGGAAAAAAAAAAGGTTGTATTTGTTTTATTCTAACAAGGTTATTTAGCAGGTCTGGGCACACATTTATGCACGAATTAGTCTACTGGCTGTGCTTCTGTGTGGTCTGATGATGAGGATAGTGAAGGAACATGCTGCTGGCTGTTTTTTTATAGTGTGGTGGGCAAGTCACTTTATTGGACTGACACTCCCATTGCCAGTAGCTAATGGTACTGTGTGTGGAGAGTGCTAGAACACTCAGGACTCCACTGGGAGCTTTATCTTCACTTATCACAAGAAGCCGACAATTCTAGGGCTGAAACAGGAGTGGCCGTGTAGCCAGACATTCATTCAGTTATGGAATCGGCTCTCCTGCTCTGTCAGACAAGGGCCACCCAGCCTCTGGGACACTTAGGACAGGGGCTTGGACTGAAGGCATGCTTAGCAGTGGGGCCCAGCTGGTCACAAATGATCCTAAAGTCCTTTTTCCTAATGAGCCGCTGCTGCCCACCACGTAATTGTCATCTGCTGATCTCACTTCTCTCTAGAACCACACCGAACAAGACCTCCTGCCCTCTTTTGCACAGTAGGCTTGCAGGCTCCTCTTCTATATGCCGAATATGCCCCATCCCTTCAGGGCTTCTTCAAGGGATCCTGATCTCTAGACACATCAACATTCTCTCAGATGCTCAAATTCAAGTCAAGGAGTCATCTTTGACTCTCTTTCCTGGTATACCATGTACAGTCTATCAGCAAGGCCAACTGGCTCTAGAATTTTTAAAGTCTGGCAGCTTCACACAACCCCCACTGATATCCCCCTAGTTGTGACCACCTACCATCATTTATCACCTGAACCATGGCAAGAGCCTAAAGCTGCTCTCTCTGCTTCTGCTTAAAGATATGTACCCCCTACTTAAAATCCTTCGGGGACTTACATTTATACTCAGAACAAAAACTAAAGTTCTCACCAGGGTCTAAAAGGGCCTTGAGTGGTCCAGCCTCTGGCTACTACTCCAGCTTCATTTCTCATCACTTTATCCTCTTGCTGGGCTTCAGACACTCCAGACAACGCCTCTGCTCCTTCTCTGTGTTGATCCTAGCTGTTCCCTTAGTCTGAAAGGCCAGTCCCTTAGCTCTACACGAGCCCACCCTTGTGGTCATCATTGGGGTGTCCGCTCAAATACAGCTCTTCCGCAAGAAGCCAATCTTACTGTCCCTGTAACTACCCACACTCTGTTTTCTTTGTAGCATTAACCACCAACAGGATTTGAAAAACTGTTACTGTCTTCGTTAGAATGGAAGTCCCATAGAGACAAGCCCTGTATCTGCCTTGTCAACTCCTAGTCCAGTAATGCCTAGAATATGCTCAGTACATGAAAGGTGCTCAAAACGAATATGAATTGAATGAATGAGTGAATGACCTGACATCATGTGGTATATTTGAAGGAAATTGCTTGGTCTAAAACAATGGAGAGTTCTCAACATTTCTTTCTGCTCTGATACTAGGCAGGAGACATTCACTAATTGGAAACTTTCCCAAGAGTATACCAAGAATGTGGGCTGTGTTACAGACAAAATAGTCTAATAGTTTATTCCTAGTATACCAACTTTCACTTCCCACCCAAGAAATGTGAGTAAAAGGATATTATTACAGGGCTAGCCTTGAATTCACTAGTTTTTCTATTATGCTTTCTATTTATTTACTACTGGATATAGGAATGCTAATGATTTTACCAAGTGGATCTAATAAAGACCAATCTTGCTGAATCAATTATAATTGTTTCTTGATTCTCCCAGATTTTTCTATGTAAGCAACTGTATCATATGTAAATATGAGGATTTGTCTCTTCCTTTATAATTCTTACATTTCCTTTGTGTGTCTCACCTTATCCCTTTGATTAAGAACTCCAGATCTCTGTTGAAAGAGTAAGAGCAGTCATATGTATTTTGTACTTGCTTAAACCTTAAACTAAGGTTTTCGGTATTAAAGATACGCTGTAGGTTTTCTATAGGTACTTTATCACATCAAGAAAGTTCTCTTTTATTCCTAGTTAATAAAGAGTCTTTATCATGACCAGATATTGGATTTCTCTCTCTTTTTAACCTCTGGGTGGATTAGAAAATTAGTGGATTGGAAAAAAAAGATTTAATGACATCTATCTTTACATTCTTTGGTTAAACCCTACTTAATTGCATGTTTCTTAGCACACTGATAAATTTAATTTGCAAAATATTTTAGTTTGGAATTTTATATCCATATTCACAGATGAGTTTGGGCTACAATTTAGTTTTAGTTCAAGATCATGCTAGCCTAAAAAATGAGGTAAATAGCTTCCCTCTTTTCTCTGCAATAATTGGTAATGCAATAATTGGTAATGTTTGGTAAAACTTACCTGTCCTAGATAGTTTTAACGGTATCTTAAAAATATTTTTTGTAGTAATACAGACATGACATGGAATGTACCATTTTAACTGTTTATAAGTGTACAGTTAAGAACATTCATAATGCTATGCGACTATTACGACTACTCATTTCCAGAATTTTCTCATAATCCCAAATAGAATCTCCATGCTGGTTAAATAATCACTTGATAATCCAATTCCCACCTCCTCCTAGATGCTGGTAGCCTCTATTATAATCTCTGTCTGTATGGATTTGTCTATTCTAGGTAATTCATGTAAGTGGAATCATAGAATATTTGTCCTTTTGTGGCTGGCTTAGTTCACTTCACATGTTTTTAGTGGTCATTCACTTCAGCGTGTATCGGAGTATCACTCCCTTCTATGGCTGAATACTGTTCTACTGTGCGCAGATGCCACGTTGTTTATGCATTCGTCCGTTGATGGACGAATGCATCCACATTTTGGCTATCGTGAATAACGCTGTTACGAACACAGGGATGCGAATATTTGTTCAATTCCTGTAGGTATATAACCACAAGTAAAATTGCTGGATGACATGGTAATTCTGTTTACTTTTTTGAGGAACAACCGTACTGTCTCCCACAATGGCTGCATCATTTCATGTTCCCACCAATGGTGCACAGGGTGCCAATTTCTCCACATCCTCAACAGTGCTTGTTTTTTGTTTTTATGGTAGCCACCCTAGTGGGTCTCAAGTGCTGTGTCATGGTGATTTTGATCTGCATTTCCCTAATGATTAGTGGTGATGAACATCTTTTCACATGCTTATTGGCCATTTGTATATCTCCTCTGGAGAAATGTCTAGGCAAGTCCTTGGCCCATTTTTTAATCATTTTTTGTTATTGTTGAGCTGTAGATATTCTTTATATTTTTTAGATATTGACCCCTATTTTAGTAAATATTCTCTCCTATTCCTTGGCTGCCTTTTTACTTGGCTGTTTGTGTCCCTAGATGCATGGGAAGTTGCTTTTTTGTTTTGTTTTGTTATTTATTTATTTTTACCTATTTTTACGCTTGTTGCCTATCTTGTAGCTTTTAAAAGCAGTGTCTACCTTTTCTCCTGCAAGTGTTATTCAAGACAAGTGAGCAAGTCAGTCTTTCTGGTATCTCCGAAGCAGACTAGAACAAATAAGGGCTGCATTCAAAAAGCTATGTTTTTAATGTTTTTAGAACTTAAACACATGAGATGTTGAAATTATAGAATTACACCAATCAGCTTTAGTTCTCTTTCATTTCTATCCTGGTAGATGTCATCCATTTGAGAGCAACTCAAAACAAAAATAACTCATCTTATTGTCTGAGATAGCGTCTTAAGAATCTGCGGTCACTTTCTGGTTGCTGAGCTCCTGGGTGAGAAGGTATCAGGTAGTATCCTGAGGGTGGGGCAGGCTGGGGGCAGACCTGCGCCAGGTTCTTCCCTTTCTCCTCCTCTTTCCATCCTCAGCATATGGCATCACTGCCTGTGACTCGTTCATTCTATGCAGTGAAAATGTGGACAAAGAGGATCTTGAGAAAACCCAACATCATCTGTTTAATCATGCACCCTAAGGTCTGAGGCCCCCTGAGTGGCCTTGCTTTGACAAAATGCCAGGGTTGAGAGCTTTTTTTCCTAGGCCTACTTCTGTGGTCAGCCATCTGGGGAAACAATGATCTAGGCTAGCCTGCAAAAGGCCCACATGCTATCAGAGATCTTTTTCCTGAAAACATTGACATGGGGAGACATTCAAATCAAATCTTTTTATAAGTTATAAGGAAATCATGCGGAGGCTAATTTTTTTCTCCCTTTGGCAATGCTGTGGAATATATTACATTATGTTCCCACAATAGCATAAAATGTATGTCTTATCACTTGAACAGAGCCCAGACAATAAAAGGGCGCCCGAGACTGGAAATATGTCTTCTGTGAAAGGCCAAACCAGCTGTAAGTGATAACACCAATGTGGGGGATGGAGAGAGTGAAAAGACAGGGTTACAGCACAAAAATTCACAGACCAGTGACAAATGCACTGGGGTCTTGGGGCTCCCAAACCCACCCCACCCCCTCCCTGAAGACACCAGCCGAGTCACTTGGGACTCTCTTGTCTTACTGTCTTGATATGTAAAATTGGAATTCTGTTCTAGGGGTGCGCTGGGGTAAATAAAATTACTGGAACTTGCTTCCATTACAATGTCAGGTAAAGGTGACATTTTGTTTCCTGGTGCCGGGAATTTGGTTTTTGTTTTCCTGTTTATTTTCATACATATTCAAGTGCCCACAAGTATTTTCTCTCTCAAAAATCCCCATTTCTCCTTCTGGTGCAATGATTCATCAAGAATCTTGGCCTAAGTATACTGCTGTTTCAGGGAAAATGGACTCTGGGGAATGAATTGGGAACATAATCATGACCGTTCAAATGGCCTCGTTATAAGGCAACCGAGCATGAAGGAGACTCTCCACGGAGCAAATGAGTAAGACACAGCTTAAATTTCACGTGGTGAGCCCTGTTTGGAGATTTCATAAATTCACACCATTCTATGCCAGCAACACAAGGCAGCAGCCAGGAGGGTAAGCTGGCTGAATGCTCCAGAGTCACCCCTGACCCGTGTCCCCCAAAGAAAGAGCTGGAGGTTAGAAGAAAGTCTTACACTGGAAGAATCATTTAAGAGTTTTGTTTTTTAATATAAATGTTGGGTCAGAGGTGAAGGGATAAAAAGGCTTATCTGAAGGAATATAGTGCTAGGATGTCAGAGGTCTTGGGGAAAGAGACTTTTTTTTTGGTGGTGGTCATCTTTCCCTCTGCCAAAAAACAAGAACCAAAAAACCAAACTTCTCAGAGGTTTCTAATGGCTAAAAAAAAATCTGTTCGTCCAATCCCCCTTGACTTTATTGTATCTGCATAAACAAATATCCCATAAAACATAGGAATAAATACAAAGGTACTAAAAAAAAAAACCTTGGAATCTTTGGGAAAGCAAATGATGAATCTGAAACTGGATACAACAAGCTACTTTTTAAGACTTATAAGTACTTAATTCAAACTTCTCTTAAGTCTCAGGGACCCTACCTTACACGCTGATCTTCTAGTTGGAACAAATTTAGAGTATTGCTTTTCATAATTTGTCACAAAATAGCTTTCCTTTAAATCGGTGCCTTAACATGGTTTTAATTTTAACTTACAAGGGATTTTATTCCAAATTTTAACTGAACAACGTTTTGGGAATAAAATATTGTCTAGACATGCACACAGTGCAAGCTCAGGGGAAGGAGAAAAGTCTTCAGAAGAGAAAATGTTGCTGCATCAGTGAACCTGGTCACCCAGGGAATACTGCAGAGTGCCCACTGTGGGTGTGAAATACCTTGCACTCTCTTGTGCTATCTCCTCCGACCATGATGGGAAGTAAGCAGGACAGAGGTGATTACTCTGTGTAATAGATGAAGTAAATCAGGTGTGGACAGAAGAGGTGATTTGCCTCCGCCCCCACTCCGAGAACAAGCCAGTGGCAGAGCCCTGACAGCAGAGGCCATGCAATGCTCAGGACCGTGTGTTCTGAGGGTCTATGTGTATATGTAGAGACGTACAAATGAAATCTCCTTTACTGGCACAAAGCAAGAGCTACTTCAAAAGAGAAGTATATAAACTCAAAAACACGTGAAAAATACATGTTCTAACACCCAAGTCACCAGAGGTGCCCTAGAGTGGACAGGGGCAGCGGCCAGAGAGTCAGGGGGACTCACCTTAGGGGTGAGGATTTCACCACGCCGAGAGCCAAGGATTCCAGAACACACAATACCCGGAAGTTGCCAAGGGCACACGCAGATGGTGTAATCAATGACAAATCAGAAACAGGACATGAATTATGGGAGAGGAAAGAAACTCGGGCCCACGGCTCCAGCTCTGAAACCCAGAGAATTCCACAGGGCGTTGTGAAAGTGAAGCCCTGGGGTCAAGCAGGTAGAGATTTGCCTCCTAAAAACCCACTCACAGGAGAGCAGAGTGGCAAAACAACAGGACGGACGCGGCCGGCGGCTGAACTGTGCACGATCTGCGCACAAAAGCCACGGGCAACAGGAAGGGGCGACAGAGTTCCCCAACCTGGAAATAATAATCGTGCAGACCCAGACGCTGGCCCCGTGCACGGTACACAATTTGCAGACGCTGTAAAGATTAGTTGTTGATATGCACTGTTGATATCAATCGTGTGCACAGTTCCGTTAGCTGAATGAGACATTTTTTTTAAAAAGCAAAATTCTGGTCTCCAGTTGGTGTCATTTTGATCCATGCACTTTTCTAAAAAACAAAACAAGCACCTCTGTTTCAGTACATAGGATGTTTTGAAGGTTATATTCTTGGCATTTAGAAAAGAGTAAACAGCCTCTTGGCTTTTGGACTGTAGCTAAAATCATAGGATGTTTTTTGTTTTTTCTTTTCTTTGAAATTCGTTTCCAGGCAGAAGATAAATTACTTTGCACCAGAGAGTAAAAAATTACTCTTGATGGCCATACTTTTAAAATATATTAAAGAATGACCATCCATCATTTAAAAGATAGTCATAAAATGTCTGTTTGATAGATGAATGCAATCTTGGACATAGTATCTACTTATCTGTTAAAGGATAATGTCTAGGAAGGGTGAGAAAAGCCAGAAGTTTGGGATTTAGAGATGAGGGGAGACAAATAGGAGGAAGACTCTGGAACAGGGAAGCAGGAAGGGAGAGAATACACTACACTTCTCCAGTCTGCAGGAGCCAGGTAAGGATCTTGGCTAAAGGTGCTGACACCAAAGTAATTCAGTAAGAGCAGAAGAAAAGGTTTCAGGAGAAACCAATTCTGAATTCCAGCCTCCAGGCTGCAAGAGAATACATCCATGTTTTAAGCCCCCAGTCTGTGGGACTTGGAAGGAAAGCCCTGACAAACTATTACCTTCATCAAACCCAGGACAAGAGGGTTTATCCCCAAAGCGGGTCCCCGAGTGTATCCGCCGTGTCCAGCCCTATCACCGCACAAAAGCCACCTGCCTCCCCCACACCCACTTCTCCCGGCTGTCCTCACTGCCTGTGGATCCCAGCTCGCAGTCTCGCTTAATCTACTTCCTCCTGGAGACCCCTGCAGCTCTCTCGGAGCTGGGGTCCCAGACAAGTCCGCCTGTCACCACACTGTCAGCCTCCTGGAAAGCAGAGCAGATCTTGTACCACCTTCTCCTTCAGAATCGAGAGAAGCGTTCGGCATTCTCTAGGCTGCCATCGATGGCAGTTTGTACATTACATTCATGTCCGGTTTTTTTTTTTAAATAAAAGCTGTAGCTCCTTTTGCACAAAAGGATACCTTCCTGAGCACATGAACAAAAGAGTGTCAGGAGCAGCACGCATGAGAAAGGGGTGGGAGACTGGGTGGCGGGGCCTGGCGGCTGGGCACTGGCCCAGAGCCCCGAAAGCAGAGCAAGACAGGCCCTGGGGGAGAGAGCACCTGAGTGGAGGGTGGACAGGCCTGAGGTCTGGGGTAGCTGTGGCTTGGCTGGCTCTTCCACTAGCTAGTGAGGTAAAGTAGGTAGAGTCTAATAGGATTTCCTTTGTCCTTGTGAACTGTACTTTGGCTGACAGTCAAAAGGAGGAGGGTCTAAGTTGGCTTGTGACTGATAGTAATTACAGGATTCTGCTAAGGCAAATGCGTGGACGCTGAGTGTCCATCCAAAAGGAGGGGGGTGTGGGCATCACGCTTCCCCCAGAAAAACCTGTTTGTGTGGCCAGAACCACAGAACAGTGGCTCCTAAGGGGACACCACCAGCAGCTACCGCAAGCAGAAGGCCCCTTCCCCGTCCATCCCTGGGCCCAGATTCCTACCTAAGATCCACGTTTCTGACAGATACTTGATGGTTGCCTTCCTCTTTCCTTGGGAGGGTCCGATGAAGATGCCGGCCTGGCGCTGGATTCGTGTGATCTGACCCCCACACAGGAGGACCAGTTCCCGCAGCTTGGTTCTTGGGGGATTGCTGGTCGGGGTGATGAACATCACAGGCTGATCGGCAAACAGGGTTCCCTGGTACTGCCCTGCAGACAGACCACGCTCCAGGCGGCAGAGCTGTGGGGCAGAGACGAGGAGGATTAGGAAGGCACGGCATCATTTCATTACGTAGGATAGGTCGACCGTGAACCTCACTTCCTTTTTTGGAAGAAGGATAGACCAAAGGTAAGGCAGCGCATTCTCAGGTGAATTCTGAATTCTGAGGATTCAGGGGAGATTGTAACATTCAATGAAAATGACGGATCACAAGCAGATAAAACTGGCCTTTGCTGAAGCAGCTTGCAAGCGAAACTACAAATAAATTTATAGTCCCCCAAAAAAGTTTAGGCTTTTGAATTATTACAAATTCTAAACCAAAATAGTGAAAAGGAATCAACCGTTGAGTGAGGACGTCATCTGCATCCTTAATCCTATTCAAGCCATGTGGATGAGTGTGGAAGAGAAAATGGGAGTGTTGGAGGAGGCAGTCCGCCCACCCTGGACCAGCTCGGTGCATCACAGTTCCCGGCAGCATGGACGGGCCCAAGCCCCGAGAGGTGCCGGCACCACGGTGGACACGGGCAAAGGGAGAACGTGATGACACAGAGCAGGGATCCTAGAGCTCTTCCCCGACGCCTGAGGTGGTGGGAAGTATGTAGAGGTTGCTTTCAGTGAGTCATCGTGGAAATGGTGATGAGGAGTATCGGAGACAGTGGGAAACATTTCAGAAATGGGGATGTTAAATTGTTCTCTTTTGTTCTGATAAAGTTGTGGTTGGGGGCTGACCCAAGGGATGGTGGGAAGGCCTGCTTATTCTAAACAAACATTTCACTAAGTACAGATTAATAAAGACTTCTTTTTAAGTGCAAATACCCCCTGGGAGATGTCCAGGGTGAACTGTCATCCGCATTTTGAATATTTTAATCAGCTTATTTCCCTGAGGATGGAACTGAACATTTGAGATAAGTGGGCTCAGAGAAACCAAGGATTTTGATGGGAGATATGTGGGAAGGGGGACTGAGGGGTGCATCTCAGGGGAGTGTAACCTGTGTGGGGCAGCATGGTGGGAAACGGGGTGACAACCAGCCCCAGGGCACGGAGAGGGGCTGGCTCTGGAGGTGAGAGGGCAGCAAAGGATACCCTCCTCCATCTACATCACTGACAAAGTTGAGTGAATTCTTCTTCCACCAGGTTTTTATACTCAGAAAAAGAATCTCAAGATGAAAAAAGTTGCTCCAACATTAATAGAATCAACCCAATATACTTAAATAGGGCCACGGAGTTCTCTCCTCTCCTCACCAGTTTGGAATTATGCAGCGTTAGACATCCCATTGAAGCACCTTCCTCTGATTGGGTAAGTGGTGCAGGATCTTGACAATGAAAGCAACACTTCTACTCATGTGTTACCTTCGTTTAATGCTTCTAGTAATTTCTAACATCCTCTGAGATGGGGGTAGAAAGGGTCTCATTTAATTTTGCAGATGAAGACGTGGAGGTGGAAGCCTGGCAAGATATATGCTTTGTTTAAAACGGTGAGTCAAGCTGCAAGAAAAAACCCACGATCCCTCAACTTGGTGAGTCACCTGTTGCGCTGTAACTAGAGATCAAGAAAGAATCTTACTTACTTTCCAGCCCAAGGTAAGACTCAGAATTGGTCCAGGAAAATCACAGTGGTCTCATTTCCCTTGCAGAGGACTGGGTCAAGCATGGGCTGGACTGGACATGGCCAATGGAATCTGATAATAAGTCTTCACTATATAAACTGATGCATAAGCAAAAATACCTCTCTTACTGGCTGGACTCTGTCACGTTGACAATAGGATAGCTGGAATTACCGAAGCCACCCGAGGCCACAAACCATGCTGAAAACGGCCAAGTGGGAAGGCCTGGATCCTGGATCACCTTTCTAAGTCACTGGATTGACCAAGCCAGGAATTGTCCTTTTGTTGTTCTTTCTATGTCGGGGGGTGGGGGTGATTTTTTTCATTTCTTTAAGCTACTTGTTTGTTGAGATTTGTGTTTCCAGGAGCCCGAAGCATCCAGATGCTGCAGTCCTTCGATCCCTGCCACCTACCAGAGGTAACCCCTGGTAACAGTTTGCTATGTTTTTCTAAACTCTAAAATGTTCACACACAAAAACATTCAGGATACAGTTTTTCTTAAACAAAAAAATAGGATCAAGGATATATCTTGGTATGTGCATAAGCAGTAAATCAAACCCATATTTAACCCAAGAGAAAAGGACATACGTAAGCCTTTCAAACGGTCAGAATGTGACTTGAGTAGCTGACCGCTTTGAGTCTTCATTCGCCTCCCACGTTTACTGAGTGCTTACTGTCTACCGGGCACGTGCAAGACGCTGGGGAAGCAGAGAGGATTAAGACACGGTCCCTGACCTTGGTGTAAAGCACGTAATATGAAAGTCAACAGATGAAAATACTTCCTTTTATTTATTTATTCAGCTTGAAATTAGAGGAGGCAAAGAATTACAAAGATCTTATTCTTTACTCAAAATAATTAAGACTACGTGCATGCTGACTCTCTAATCCTAAGGAAAACAATTTCTGGGAAAGCTTAATCAAGATTTAGGTTACCTAAAATTAAAAATTAATTTGGGAATTTATCCTAGGAATGCACCCCTCGATGTATATGAGGATATGCATGGACTGGAGTTCATCGCCATAGAGACGATGACTGTCAAGTTCTATTTATATTACGGAGACCGTAGGACCCACTATTCTCCTTGTTACTGAGCTTCAGCTATGTGCACTCTCTAAGGGAAGGTCTCCAGAATGCCATCCTTCCCCAACACTCCCCGAGGACAGCCTGCCCCTATCACTCAGCTCTGTGCCACCTGGCACTTTCATCTTTGGTCCACAGTGGTCTATAAGCATGGGTTCTGGTGCAGCCTCACCCTTTGCTGCTGGATGTGCTTTGCTGCTGGATGTGCCGCTGCCTTAAGAATTCTGACTGTGGCCAGCCAGCTTTACTCTCTAGCCCAGAGCACTGCCGTGTCCCCACTGGCACGTGCTGTAGGTGCCTGATGGCACCCTCTGACCACACCACCTTACCCCGAAAGGCTTACAGCTTATTATTACCATTGCCTTCTCCACCCCTTGTGTAATAGCAATTCACGGCAATCCTGATTGCATCTCTAACTGGTCAACACACATACAGTACAAATGCTGTCAGCTGCAGAAACATGTCTGGGCTGCAGGGGGCACTAATAGAGGCTGGTGGAGGGCACAGGCTTCCTGCAGGGGTGAGGTGGGGGGGAGGATGCTGTTCCTGTACTTAAAGACGACCTCAGACATAACCAGGTTTATCGATACTGACCTAGAAGCTTCTTGCTAACTGTGGTTAAAAGATTTTTTAAAGAAATCGTAACTCTTAATAGTTCATTTTATTTAATTCAGATACTATAATGTTTCCAAGGAGAATTAACACGTGGATAGATTGAGAATATGGAAAGGAACCTGCAAATGAGCCAAACAATTGACTTTTCCATCGGCGTGGAGCCTTCCCTCCACCAGACAGGATTCAGCTTATGCCCATAGACAAGATTTGTTTGCACTGCCAATGGGTGATTACAATTTACAGAACTGTCAAAGACTCAGAGGCAGTCTAAGCTAGAGTCGGGCAATCGGGTAGTCTGGAAAGGAGGCCACAGTTTAAAAAGTGTAGTTGTCCAAGGAAGCACTAAATGTTTCCTACAAAGCCCAGGGTGTCAGTTGAAAAATGATGGAAGAAACGGGGATTAAGTGGAGGTAAGGGACTCCTCTAGGCTTAATTATTGTCCACCATAAACAGGACCGGTCAGGAGTCTGGGTGAATTTGGGGTAGAGTTCAGAAGAGTTCCCATTTTTCTCTACGGCGATGTAAAATCAGTACATACATTAACATACGTGTGTGTGTGTGTGTGTGTGTGTGTGTGTGTGTGTAAGACAAGGAGAGGGCTGACAGAGGCAGAAATCGTTCTCTGCCAGGATATCTTCATTTGAACCCTTGGGTGTAGAGGATGAGGACTGCTACAGAAGGGTCTCAGGCAGTAAAACAAAGAAATTAGCCGTGCTTTATAAAATGTTGCCTTTGCATTTCGTCTTCATCAAAAAAGCTATACTGATTTAATAGCTCAGAACTTTCCAATCTATTTACAAGGCAGTCAGTCAAGGCAGACCGTAATGTTGACAAAGCGAAGCAGAGCAGAGGTCCCCCCGGCCATGCTTCTAGCTTCGGTGACTCCCAGATATTTAGCCCTGACCAAGATGTCGACCCCACGGCAGGGAGGGTTTTGATGGCTCATTTACTCCAGACATGGGGGTTAGATTTCAGTTGGTGAATTTGCTTTTCCCTCCAGGTACAGCTCACCTTGATGATTATTCTGAACCACTGATGATTTCCATAAGTACCAACAAGCCACATACAGAAGAGGAGGTACAAATCCACCGTTAGGAAATTCTCACAGCGAACTGCTCTACACTGGAAGAAACAGAAGCTCGGGGAGGTTGGTTTCTTCTAGTTTGCCTCATGACACACCAGTAGTGTGTGGCAGGTTTGAATAGAGGGTCCTAGCCCTTTCCATAACTTCACATGGTCTCTGCTCCTCATGGGTTCCTCTGTTCCCACACTGAACCCAACAAATGAAATCATGCCATGCGTCTTGAGATGTGATGCTGTCATTTCTTTCAATTCCCCGTGCTTCGGGTGGTCATACAAATCTATATGTGTGTGTTAACGCTCATAGAACTGAACATTAAAAAAAATGTCAAAGAGAAAATACAAAAATAAGTTTTTCAGCTTCACATTTGTCTATATCCCATTTTTCTTTCGAGGACAATTTAAGTGTTTCTTCTTCTATGAAGCCATTTCTAAGAACACCCCTCTAAAATCTTACCAACCCATAGAGAGGTCCACTCACTTGGAACTCAGCACAGACACTCACCGGTAGCTAATATCCCAGCAGTGCACAGGTAAGGCTAACAATGACAACAGCTGATGCATGTGTTCACAGCTGTGGTCTGCAGTGGGAAGGGCCTGGGAGAGCACAGTGACTGTGGCTCACACTCAACAGACAGGGAAACCGAGGCCCAGGAGACAAAGCTCCTAATCTGACATCCGAGATCCTGGCAAAGCTTTCCCATACTTCCTAAGATGCAAAATCCTCTTACTACTGCCAGTCACTGCTCAGCGTGGGGTGGACCTGAAGAGCCCACATCTCCTTCCCTCCACTCATTAACATGTTTATTCATTCATCTGAGCCTCGGGCTAAGGCCTAAAGCTGCAAAAACCTAAGGACACAGTGTTTGCTTCCCCAGGACTTTCTAGAAATTTCAGTATTAACAACGATCACATGGCACATCAAGTCATGGGGTGAGAGCCTGGGTAGACTTCACAGTGGTACCTTTTGGCTTGGAGAGTGAGTAGAAAGGGGTTTGCTCTGAGAAAAGCACATGGAGGGGCACTTCAGGTCAATGGTGTCTAAAAGATCACAGTTCAGGAGCACAGGGGGCAAGGGATGAGGGGCTTGGCAGGTGATCACAAGAACGAAAACTAACTTCTAAAAGCATCTATGTATGTACCATGGTGAAGAGGCTGAGTCAGCAGGGGCTGGCCGAATCCTGATTATACAGCCCGCTACCTCGTTAATGGGGAGCCATGAAATCCGCATGTGGGGAAGATCACGCAGCAGACAACATGGCGGTGTGGGGATCAGAAGCAGGTGGACCCAAAGGGAAGAAGTGCAGTAATTTCAACAAGAACTGAGGCAGAGCGGGGCATGGGGAGCAGGAGGGGAAGTGTATCCAGGATGGAACAAGAAGGCCAATTCAACAGGAATCCTGTTGTCTTATACACTTCCTATTATAATGGGCGCGGGTCAGCTCCAGAGTCATGAACAGAGCCGTGCATGCAGCTTGTAGCAAAGCTCAGCTGTTGGGGTTTTGAGGTTTTCAGTAAATCCTCTTTTCCCCCAGTTCAACTGGGAGAAAAGATACAGGTGCTAAACACAGGAGACCGAAATCACCTTCAGTGGGCCTTGGACCTGTGGTCATGTGAGTCTGCTAATACAGCCCTGATGACCTAGGAGGCACCGCCAGAGGCACGGCTGGCTCCCCACCAAGGGCTTTCCTCAGGAAGGCAGGCAGATATGAAACGGGTGCCCAAGGAGCTGCATCAGGATGCCTGTGCGGCTTCCTCTGCGGGGCGGAGTGGCGGAGGGAGGGGCGGGAGGCCCCTACTAATGCAAACAGGAGCCTGCGAATGGCTGAGGCACGGGAGGGAGGGGCTCACGGTAGGCCAGCTGGGGCAGACTTGGGTGAGGTCCCCAGCTCTGCAGGAGCCCCCTCAGAGAACGGATGCCAGCGCTACCCACTGCAAAAGAGAAGTTAGACCCCAAGACAACTGTCTGGAAACACAGAATGAGAAGCTTCACCTTCTAAAAATGTCGGTGCCTACACCTGACCGTGCTGAATGGGCTGAATGTATTAGGGTAAAATGAGCTGGTTGTTAGTGGTACTGAAAAGAAAAAACAAGGTCCATGGTCCTGGGAAATTAAAATAACAAACCTGTGTGTTTAATTTTTATGGGATTTAGGCAAATGTAAGAACTGTTACAAAGACAAGGTCTTCAGATGATGACATAATGAGTCCTGAAACTGCATAAACCCCTCAACTTCCAATGAAAGGCTGTCCTTGCTCCTCTCTGAGGCTTCCAAGCCCCTTCTTAACTGGCCCACAGGTTTGAGTCTCACCTGCTCAGGTAGCCTGGCCCCTCCCCTCCCTGTGACTGCCCCTCACTCACTTCCCGATCGCTATACCCCAGCTCACTGTCCCTCCCATCCCAACTCCTGGAAAGTTAAAAAGACACATAAGTGATCCTTTGAACACCCTGCATAGTCTCAGGTGCCTGGTCCCCCCTTTTCTGATGGGCTTGTTCTGCACCCCCCTCAGGCTCTCACACCTGGTACCCGAGTCTCATACCTAGCAATGCGCTCTCCCCTCCAAAGCTTACAGCCCATGGCCAGTCATTACTACCGTCCCCATGGTTCCTCCAACCTTCTCTTCTCCCTGTTAGACAGCCTGGTCCCAGTCAGCCGCCAGCCCACTCCCCCCACCCACCCAACAGCAGGAAGGGACACTTTGCCGGTTCCCTGAGGCACAGTCACACCTGGTACTGTAGACAGACCATCCCTTGATGGGCAAAGCCATGTGTCCGCTAGGGCCCCTCCCCATCCATTCTCGCTTCCTTCCCTGATCATCAGAGCCTGATGTATTCACACCGGCATACACAGTCCTGTCATTCCGCCCAGCCCCAAACCGCTCCTTGCTCACCACCACCTTGGCCAGGCATCCCGCCCTTCTCTGTGTCCTTCCCTAGCACAACTCCTCGAAAAAGCAGTCTCTGCCGGCCTCTCCTTCCCACCTCCCTCCCATCCACAGTGACCCCGATTTTGCTCCCATGGCCCCTCCCACCACCAAGACCCCCCACGCCTGACTCCTCTCACAGGACCAGCAGGATGCTGCACACTGCGGCCCCTCCTGCCACTTCAATCACCTTTGGTTGGCTTCTGGGCCCACGTTCCCTAATATCCCCTTCTGCCCTGCTGTGCTCGATCCTTCTCTTCTTCCTGACCTCTTAATGCTCCAGGGCCACAGCGCTCCATGCTGGGACCTTCTTCTGCACTCGCTCCTTGGTGACCTCGTCTAGGGTCCAGGCCTTACACAGCTGCTGTGTGCCTCACAGGCACATGCCCACATTTTGTCTCTAGCTCAGACCTTCTCCCTGAATCCCAGACCAACGTGCTCTCTCGGCCTCTCCCCCAGATCTCTAACAGACCTCACAGATCCAAACCAGCTTCTCCTCCTCCCTCAACCTCCTTCTTCAGCCTTCTCTGTTTCTGGCCATTCCATCCTTACAGGCACCCAGGCCCAAGACACGGAGGTCAGCTTCTCCTTCAAAACACATGCAGATGAGGACTGTTCCTCATTGTTCCGTGCTCCGGTCCAAGCCAAGACAACACCGCTCACCTGGGTTAATGCCTCTGAGCTGGTGTCCCTACTTTTAAATGTGTCCCCACCTACTGACTCTTCTCAATGGAGTGAGAATTTTAAAAACCTAAGGTTATGTCTCTTCTCTGCTCAAAATGCTGGTGCCCCATTTCATTCAGAAGAGAGGCTAAACCCTTGAGTTAGGCACCATGACCATTGCTTCCCTCTTAGCACCTTCCTCCTAGTTTATTCCCCCCTCCCTTCTCTGCGGTTTCTGAACACACCAGAGTACTTGTGCCTCAGGGCCTTTGCACCAACTTTCCCTTCAGCCTGGGATGTTCCTCCTTCAAATGGCCACACGGATAATTCTCTCACTTCTTTTGAGTCTTTACTCAGCTGTCAGCATTTCCATGTGGCATCTCCCACCAACCCTACTCAAAATCCCAACGCCTTTATTCTTTTTCTTGCCACACATTTTATTGGCTTTTAATATAATATAAAATTTACTCTGTTTCTCATGCTAGAATCTAAGGGCAGGAATCTTTGTTTTGTTCAACAACATATCCCCGGCACCTAGAACAGTGCCTGGCACATAGTAGATGCTCAGTTATACTAGTTTGAGTGACTTTATTGAGTGACTATGGAGTGTTGTCTTCTGGAGTCTGATTCCAGGACAGCTTCTGCTCTAGCTACCACCCTCCCCAGAGGGATATCAGAGCAGCAGTGACAAGACAAAAAGGGCAGAGAGCAGGATGGCTGGACACGCTGGGAAAAAGTTCCACGGGGCAGTAGGGCCTTCAGCTACCCTGAAGGAGGAGGAAATGGAAAAGCACAGGTGGGAGACCAAGGACCTCAAGTCTGCGAGGAACAAAAACACAGAGGAGATGGACAGGCGGAAACAAGGAGGTGGTCAGCCGAGGCAGGAGCAAGCCCCTGTGTCCGTGACAGACCAGGAAAGAGAGGGGGGAGGATGGGCCAGGTGGGGGAGTGGGCAGAGTGTGCCGGGGCCCAGGTGAGCATCTCATGACACGACATGACACTGGGCATTGCAGAAGACGCGCTGGAAGAGACAGGTGTGGTGCTGGCAGAGCAGGGGTGGGTAAGGGTGTTGATCACCAGGGTCACCAAGGGGGTCGAGAAGGGGTGGTGCGTCTATGGGAGACCCTGAAGGCAAGAAGGTAAGAGCTGCTAGCGGGCAGCCTGTGGGGGACGAGAAGGGAGGGCTCCAGAGGAACCCCCACCAGGATGGCAGGAATGCTGACTCCACGGAGCACTGGGCCGTCTGTGGGGAGGGCAGTGTGGCAGGGGAAGGGGGGCCGGGGTGTGCAAGCCAGTCGGGAGTCAGACCCACACTTGTTCGTCAGTCGCTGGCACTCAGAGCTCAACACTGCTGCCACCGGTGTCCCCCCCGGGGACTCACGGCAGAGCCCAAGCCCCTGCACCGAGAGTAACGTTCTTTTCCATCACATGGTTCCTCCACTCTGTGACACATCTGCTTGTTGTCCTACTACCATGTTCTCAACCCTCACCAGTAAGTGCACAGCTCACAGGGATGGCCAGGGCACGTGCAGCTCAGTGACCTCTGAAAACAGGACTGCTCACATTTCCAGTGAAGTACCCCAGCACCAAAGGGATTACGTGCCTCCAAACTGTGCACTTTGGACAAGCAGACCAAAGCCGAGTTACTAAGGAGGTGCTGGGGGCCACACAGTGTGTAAAATGAGTGGACTGCAACAGAGGGGTCCAGAGGTCGCGTTCCCACGTACCCACCAGAAGCAGCGCACGGGGCTGGGGTAGCAGGGAGGACAGCAACCACAACGAAGCATGCACGATCCCTCCAGGCCAGTCCTGTCTGCCACCACCGGTGCCACTCTGAGCTTTGGTTTGGGCCCAGGGGAGTGTGGACAGGACAGGAGTACACTGGGCTGCGCAGTAAGGCAGGCAGGCTCGACAGTGTCTGGTACAAGACGCCCTCCTCCCGCCTGTTCTCGGCAGCTCTGGGCACTGTTGACGACATCCCCACCCTCCCGGCCCAGGACGAATTACTCCTGGCTTTCTCCCTCGGCTGTGCTCTTCTTCCTGTCTGGCCCCCGGTGCTGAGAACTCCTCACAGCCCCCTTCTCTACCTCCCCAGAATCCTCTGCAGACAAGCAACATACCCCGCTTACTACAGAGCTTTTCTCTGGCCTCAGGGACCATATAATCAACCGCCTGCCGGCCTCTGCTTCTAGAACATCACAGGCCCTGTGCACTCAACACACCAAAACCTTAACTCATGCTCTTCATTCCCAAACCAGGTCCCACTACGTAACAGCTAGTAACAGCCCACTGAGTGCAGGCACTTGGAAGCGCCTTCCATGAGTTAGCTCATTTAATCCTTGAAATAGGCATCCAGGAGAGACACTCACTGTTTGCAGCTGATAGCAGAGAATGACGCAGACAGTCCACCTTCACCAGGTCACAGAGCTGGGAGGGGGAGGAGCTTGGACGCTAACCCCGCCAAGCCATGTGGATGATTACATAATACTGCTTTCATAATCTCGGGGAAGGTGACTGGCCACCTGGGCGTCATCTTTGACGTGTTTCTTGCCTGCGCCTTCCACACCCAGTTTATCACCAAGTCTAGTGGGTTTTCTCTCCTGAGATCGTCCCAAGTCCATGCTCCTCAACAGCGCCATCACCACGCTCGCCCACCGGCAGCTTGCGAACGGTAGGGATCCACCCGGGGTCCACTCCTGTGCCTGCACCCAGGTGAGTGCATTTAAACGTGGCCACCCTCAGGACACTGAACGTCTCCAGCTCTCCAGACGGTGGCCCCTGCCAGGGTGGACAGCCACTCTGAGTGCGGTCATCATCGGTGACACGGCTCTGCTCTACTACTGAACCACAGAAACACACTCATGTGCTACATACCCTTTTGTATCTGGCTTCTCTTGCTCACCACAATATCTGAACATATCCTCTTAAAACCATCCAATAGCTTCCTACTACTTGGGGAGAAACAAAACAAAACTTACACGGCCTACGAGACCTCCCGCGACCCAGCCTCTACTTCCACCTGAGGCTGAATCTGGCTTCATCCTCTCCCTCCTCTCTGTTCTGCCTCGACGGTCTCCTTCCAGGTCATATGCCCTTGCCGGTCCACTCTGGCCACAGGGCCTTGAAACATGCTGCTTTCTCTGCTAGGTTGGTGAGTCGATCCCTCGTTGGTCAGATTAACTCCTATGCACCATCTGCATTTTGGCTCCTTGTCATCTCTTCAGGAAAGGCCATGCTATTCCCCAGCTAAATCAAACCTGCATCATTCCTTTTTTATTTAATAAACACTTAGCACTTCTTAGGTGCCAGCCACTGTCCTAAATATTTTATAAATATTAACTTATTTAATCCTCATAAAAATTCTGCAGGGTAGTTACTCTTATTATCCCCTCTTTCCATGCGAGAAACTGAAGACCCAGAGAGGAAGTATCTTGCCTGAGGTCACAAAGCTAACAGATAAAGAGCCAGAGCTGGGAGCCCTCTGCTGGCCTTGGGGCCTGTCCTTCCCCTGAGGTCACAGTGCCTCAGTGTCCTCCCAACACTGTACCCGTTACACCAGGGACAATTTCTGGCCCAGCAGGGGGGGGGGCTCTTGATAAATGAGTGAATGAACAGGTGTCAGCGACTATATTTAGATGACACATCTCAGGTACAAGTAGCCGGTGGTTACATATGTGTATTGAGTACGTGTATACAGTTGTCCACCCCTAGCTATAGCTTTGCTTTCCACAGTTCAGGCGACCTGGGGCAACTGCAGTCAGTCCCAAAGCAGAGCCTCCTCCCTGCGGATTATCAGAAGGGCAGCAGTAACCTAGGGTTATCTCACCCATGATGGCTAGGTCGTTCACCTCGCTGCCTCGCATCTCGGAGGCATTTTATCATCTCACATCAGTACAAGGGGGAGGTGATAAGATGTCTTGAGAGAGAAGACCACATTCACAGACCTTCTACAACAGCATATTGCTAGAACTGGTTTTATTGGTTGAGCTCATACTGTGCCTAATATATAAATTAAATGTAATCACAGGTACCCATGTACAGGGAACACACAGCCTATACAGGGTTCCAAAGCATCTGTGGTTTCAGGCATCTGAACGTGTCCCTACAGATAAAAGGCAGGGACTGCGATATACGTGCATCAGTACCTGCTTATGTTGCCGGGATAATTTGGTTTTTTGTGTGTGAGATCGTCACTGGGAAGCTGAACCTACAGAACCAGGCACGAGGCAACAACTTTGTTACCTACTCAGGTCCGTGCCACACGTCCCCAACCTCCGCTGGGCAAGCCCGAGGCTGTCTAACTCAGTGCCATCGCAATATAGCTTTGTTACTAACTCACGTCCGTGCCACACGTCCCCAACCTCCGCTGGGCAAGCCCGAGGGTGTCTAACTCAGTGCATCGCAATATAGCTTTATTACTAACTCAGGTCCGTGCCACACATCCCCAACCTCCGCTGGACAAGCCCGAGGGTGTCTAACTCAGCGCATCTGCAATATAGCTTTGTTACTAACTCAGATCCGTGCCACACGTCCCCAACCTCCGCTGGACAAGCCTGAGGCTGTCTAACTCAGTGCATCTGCAATATAAATCATCTTCCTTCTTAACCTGGCTCCTGTTTCCCTTACTGTCACCATCACCCAGTCTTGAAACTTCAGGAACACCTTTAATTTCTCCCTCTGCTCCGCCCTGCTAAAGTCCTATTAGCCATGTTCTGTAAAAACTCTTGGGTCAGCTCTGCGCAGTTCCCGTGCTAGAGCCCAGGTGATACGGCGGAGCCAGTGCTGGCCTCGGCTCCAGGAAGAACCTGGGTTTAAATCCCAGCTCTGTTGCTTCATCTCTGAGTGGTCTTGGATAAGTCCTCAAGGACCCTAAGTCTCAGCTTCTGCAAGTGTAAATAATCATGATATCTACTTAGCAGAAGTGGTGGAAGGAAGGGGCACTTGGGTGGCTCAGTCCGTTAAGCGTCTGACACGTGATTTCGGCTCAGGTCATGATCTCAGGGTCATGAGATCAAGCCTCAGTGTGGAGCCTGCTTAAAGATTCTCTGTCTCCTTCTCCCTCTGCCCCTCCCCGCTCTCCCACTCTCTCTGTCTCTTAAAAAAAAGAAATGTTGGAAAGAAGAGTGAAAATATATGCAAAGCACAATGCCTGGCCCCTAGAGTGTTGCTAAAGAAATACCTGCTTTTATGTTATTACCTTCGTCCAAATGCTCTCCCCTTCCACGGGGCCAGTCTCTGTATTTAACCTCCCAGAGAGTAGGCTCTGAGGATTCTGGCTTGCACAACTTAGTAGGTACTGTTCCCCTTCACTGTGATTACCAAGGCAGTGGCTCTTAGAACTAACAGTTAAGATACTAAATAATAACTGTTAACATTTACTGCACATTGCAGGCAGCCCATGTGCTATAGCATGCCAGGTACACTCCACAAAATATCCAATTTTAATTATTACAAAAATCCTGTAAGGCAGAGACCATCATTATCCATGTTTTACAGGTAATAAAACTGAGGTACGGAGTAGTTTGGCCAAGGTACTGTGCTGGTGTGTGGAGCGCCAGGCATCCAGACCAAATCTGTCTCACGCAGAGCCTGTGCCCTTCACCGTGAAACATGCTCCCTTAAAGTTCACGACCTGCAGAGCTCAGGAATGACTGACAGTCTCCAGATTTCTAAGTACAAACAGTTGTACATCCATCAGTTCCTGTGATAGTAACTATTTGAAGATCTTCAGGTCTTCTGGAACCATCTTTGTCTTTCAGATAGGTCTAACTTCATTAAATTTCTCTAGTTCAAATTCAAGCTTGATCTCTTGGCTAACGTGAGATTTGAATGTACAAAGATTGCACGTGGAGTCCTGGCTCCTCCGTCCTGTAGCTACGCGATCTGGCGCGACAGAGCCTGTTAGATCTGGTTCCTTGTGCAAAATGCAGATGATGGCCCCCCAGAGTTACTGTGGATCAGTCACGTCTTTCCCCTTGTTATGTTGCCATCAAACGCAAGCCCAGCGTTGCCGGATGAGTAAGAGTGTGCTGTAACTGCTGAATCCCCACACAACGTGAGGGCTGAGCCGGGAACTGCGGTGGTGGCCTCCAAGACAGGGCACAGAGCCTGCACTCCCGGAAAGGGCCCTGGGAAGTTAAAAAAAAAGCTCTATCTAGATCCTTAAAGAACCTTACACAATGTCCAATCGGATATGCCAATGAAGGAGAACAGTCTAGATGGCAGACGACTGCCCCTCTGTGTCTGAGACTTCCCAAGACTGAGCTGTGGGGACAGTACATTGTGGCCTCTGTCCCCACCTCGCTCCTGCAGATGGGATGAGAGGCCAGTGCCAGCTCAGCCCCCCACGGCTGCACCGACTTAGGGGTCGCAGAAGCACGCAACTTTGCACAGCCGCAGCAGGGAGACCGGAGCCTGTCAAAGACTCTGAAGACCAGTAAACACGGGGCAGATGATTCCGAGAATCCTTACAGTTCTCAGCAGAAAAAGCCTCATGCAAAAATGAGTGTGGTCAGACTTGGGAGGGCGGTTTCTATACTCAGGACTGGTTCTAATTTTTTAAAATTATTTTTAATTTTTTCCTAGCTTTACTGACGTGGAACTGACATATAAACAGCATTGGCTCTTACACTATAGTTTGAAACTGTTTTGGAAGCAAAAGTGAAGAGAAATTCCGAAGAATTTATCCAAAGAAAAGAAAAAGTTAAAAAATTAGGTAAGGGTGGAGGAGGGATGGGGGAGGCAAGTGTCTGCCTGGCTCCCTGGCCAAGCACCGGAAACATTTCCTCGGTAACGAAACTCCCAGGAAAAATCAAATCCATGCGGTTGTGGAAGAGGAAGAACGGAAAGGCCTGTCCAGTGTGAAGGGGTTCACTCTCCTAAGAGATTTTCCTCAACAAGAAGGTGACATAAAGCACATAAGGAGACTCCCGGTGGCTTCCCTTTCCCAAAGTTCCATGCAAACGAGCCCTGCCATCCGTTGGCCATAAAAGAGGATAATGTAAGCACAGGCAGAAGGCATTTTCCCCTTTTGCGCTGAGCGCTCTTAAGACGTCGCCGTTGGAACTCTGTGTGCGCCAAACCCGGATTTTTTTTTAAAGGCGTCACTTGAGTTTTAAAGGCTACGTAAGTGATGGGAACATAATCGTCTTGGGAATCCACAAATAACTCTTTAAAAAGTCATAAATCTGCATCTCATGCCTCATAGTTTTCAACAACGGCGAGAAAGAGGTCAGAGCTCGAGCTCGGTAGTTTCCTTCCCTCGTTAGCAGCCTGAGCCCTGGCGGCTCTGGGCCTTTTCGTGCTTTCGCGGTAAATACCTAGGCCCTCCAGCCACGCCTGGACCTGAACTGCTTTTAATTTTCATTTTTCAAAAATCATGATAGTACCACCCGCGGGAATTGCTTCTTGGTTTTACAGAACCTTTTCTTTGACCCTTTAAGAACTGTCCTGGTGGCGGGGGGGAACCCTGTAAACTTATAAAAACACTAGAGCAATTCCATAGTGTAATGTAAAGTTGGGGGGTTCTAAGAGAAGTTTCGGAAAGGGCCGCCAACCAGCCCCAGGGTGGCCTGGCAGGTGCTTGTAGCTGCAGTGAGAACAGCCTGGGAGGCTTTTAAAGCAGTGAGTATTGCAAGGGCTCCCCCCGGGCCAGTTAGGTCCGAACAGCTGTGTGGAGGGAGATGAGGCCTGGGCGGTAGGTGCTTTTAAAGCTCCCGGAGTGAATCTAGGGGTTCTCAAACTGGACAGCATTGTGCAGCCACCTGGAAAGGAGAAAAAAGACCCACCCCAGACATTCTGACTTAATTAAAGGGGGTGTGGCCTGGGGAGCAGTTTAAAAATCTCCCCAGGTGACTCTAAAGAGCAAGAAGCACCCAGTTATACTCAAAGAGCTTCCGAATAAAAACCAGTCTCCCCATGGACTGTTCCAGCGCCGAGCATCGACAAGACAAGTGGGTACTGTTTGCCTTGTACTGATCTGTCTACCAAAGAAGAATGACATAGGGTTGCAGTCTTAAAAAGCTTGAATGCTGAAATAAATCATGAAAGCAAATCAGCTTTGGGGATTGCAATTTCAATTCCAAAACAAATCAGCCACCCCACGAGCTGTACTTCTCCAGTTCTTTCTGGATGCTCCGCCGGCAGCCACCTGCCTTTCCTCCCACTTCTCTGCAGGCCCCGGGGCCCCCACCACGCCAGCCCCACCACGCCAGCACATACAGCCTGGGGCTGGCAGGTCACGGGTCAGGGTGGGCTCTGAGCTGCACTCCCACCTCCGCAGGTAGGCCTGCCCGTCCTTCCTGGCTCCTCCTCTGGTCCCACTGGAGACGCCTGCTTGGGCTGTAGCTCGTCCTGAGGAGCGTGAGCACCGGCCACGGCTCTAGCCAGCACTCATCTCCTGGGGTGACCAGGACAAGCATTCCACCTGGGTGGCCTTCCTCACCCAGAACCATGCCTCAGTGCAGCCTGCCAGTCTCTGCTCTGCCTCCAAGTGCATACTGGCGAGGACCCAGCTTTACAATATGGTCTCCTAGTTTCCCAGGGTTGCAATCTTTTTTGTTTGTTTTCTTTTGGTCTCCACATTTTCTCATGGGCATCTTCCTCCCTCTGAGGTATCTCCATTGCACACTACTGTTCAGTATGGAGGGGGGAGCGAGAAAGAGGCATTTCCTCTGTGCCCTCCCGTCAGCTGACGATCCCCAGCTGTAGGACTCAGGGAAGGCCTTCCAAATAGGGCACGGATCTTGTTCTAAAGCAAATGACCAGGACACCTCACATAAATCAGGCTTTTTAAAGAAGCCTTCATTCAAAGCCATATTGTGGATCGAGAGTTATAAAATGACCTATTGTGAATTTTACTTTGAGGCCCCTTTATAATCCACTCTTGTGAATTTCCAAGTTAAAGTGCTTTTATTTGATTACTCAAATAACTTTTTTTCCTCCTCTTAATTGAGGGTTCCCAGATAGTTTAGATATTTTAATCTCTCTACAAGTAAATGAAACAACTTTATCATTTGAAAGTTTCAAGGACTTGTTTTTCCTTATAATCAGACATAGTCTTCATAGTATGAGGGGGAAAGGCACTGTCCAGACCCCTGTCATTCTTCTGTACTTAGCTATTCGTTGGCTGCCTATAGAAGCCACTGAACTAACCAAGTGTTTAAAATATTGTTTACAAGTTTTTTCTATTAAAGCGAAATTTACCAGTCTGCATTTATTATTTCTTAAAAAGCAAATTAACATTTTCTTATTTTACAAAAACAGTTTCCTTAATTTCCAATGCTTAAAACAAATTTGATATTCTCTATATCCTTCAAATGAAAGCTCAGGCCAGTGGCAGACCCCACCCCCTGGGGTTCCAAGAGACTCATCCTAGAGGAGCCTATCTCCCTCCAGAATCTAGCACACACGGTCTGGCCGTTCAGGCATAAGGATTATTTTAGAAGGAACAGTGGTTTGTGGCATTATGTCTCAGTTTAAGGACATGTCCTTGTTCATATCTGTGATTTATTTGCTGCTGAGTCTTTGGTCAGAAATGCAACCCCGGCCATACTTATAGTGTGGTTTCTGGGAATGCCTCACAGGGAAAGGCCAGGGACTCCCTGCTCTTAAGTTTCAAAACACTTCCCCCTGGGTAAAACAAGTTCTTTTTCAATGAATATTAAGTCCCAAGGGAGTAGGGGCACAGGGAGGGAGGAGATACAGGACAACTGACAAACTCTAAGGAAAGAAAGATCCTATCTGGATGTCAACATATGGAAGAAGGGATAAAAAATGCACCCCCTGCCCATGAGTGATCTTTGTAGACTTTAGGAACCTGGCAAGAACAGGGGGTGGGGTACCAGGAGGCCTGGGTTCCCTCTGGTTCTACACTCACAGCTGACTGTGAGGTCATGATCCTAGAGACTTCACTCACTTCTACCCCACCTTAAAAGAGAAATAAAAGGAGGAAAAAGGAGGGCACCTGGGTGGCTCAGTAGGTGAAGTGCCGGCACAAAAACAGTCACATAGACCAATGGAACAGAATAGAGAACCCAGAAATGGACCCTCGGCTCTTTGGGCAACTAATCTTTGATAAAGCAGGAAAAAACATCCGGTGGAAAAAAGACAGTCTCTTCAATAAATGGTGCTGGGAAAATTGGACAGCTACATGCAAAAGAATGAAACTTGACCACTCTCTCACACCATACACAAAAATAAACTCCAAATGGATGAAAGACCTCAATGTGAGACAGGAATCCATCAAAATTCTAGAGGAGAACATAGGCAACAACTTCTATGACATCGGCCAGAGCAACCTTTTTCACGACACATCTCCAAAGGCAAGAGAAATAAAAGATAAAATGAACTTATGGGACTTTATCAGGATAAAGAGCTTCTGCACAGCCAAGGAAACAGTCAAAAAAACTAAGAGACAGCCCACGGAATGGGAGAATATATTTGCAAAGGACACCACAGATAAAGGACTGGTATCCAAGATCTACAAAGAACTTCTCAAACTCAATACACGAGAAACAAATAAACAAATCATAAAATGGGCAGAAGATATGAACAGACACTTTTCCAATGAAGACATACAAATGGCTAACAGACACATGAAAAAATGTTCAAAATCATTAGCCATCAGGGAAATTCAAATCAAAACCACACTGAGATACCACCTTACGCCAGTTAGAATGGCAAAGATAGACAAGGCAAGAAACAACAATTGTTGGAGAGGATGTGGAGAAAGGGGATCCCTCCTACATTGTTGGTGGGAATGCAAGTTGGTACAGCCACTCTGGAAAACAGTGTGGAGGTCCCTTAAAAAGTTAAAAATTGAACTACCCTATGACCCAGCCATTGCACTACTGGGTGTTTACCCCAAAGATACAGACGTAGTAAAGAGAAGGGCCATATGCACCCCAATGTTCATAGCTGCATTGTCCACAATAGCCAAATCATGGAAGGAGCCGAGATGCCCTTCAACAGATGACTGGATTAAGAAGCTGTGGTCCATATATACAATGGAATATTACTCAGCTATCAGAAAGAACGAATTCTCAACATTTGCTGCAACATGGACGGCACTGGAGGAGATAATGCTAAGTGAAATAAGTCAAGCAGAGAAAGACAATTATCATATGATTTCTCTCATCTATGGAACATAAGAACTAGGAAGATTGGTAGGGGAAGAAAGGGATAAAGAAAGGGGGGGTAATCAGAAGGGGGAATGAAGCATGTAAGGCTATGGACCCTGAGAAACAAACTGAGGGCTTCAGAGGGGAGGGGGGTGGGGGAATGGGATAGACTGGTGATGGGTATTAAGGAGGGCACGTATTGCATGGTGCACTGGGTGTTATATGCAACTAATGAATCATCAAACTTTGCATCAGAAACCAGGGATGTACTGTATGGTGACTAACATAATATAATAAAAAAACATTAAAAAAAAGAATTCTTTCTATTTTTTGAAAACAGGTTCCCTTTCAAATGTATGGAGCACGAATATTTTCTCCCTCTCTAGGGCTTACCTTTTCATTTTCTTAATGGTGTCTTTCAGAAAACATAACTGTTCGTTATGGTCCAACTTCCCGATTTCCTTTTATGGTCAGTGCTTGTGTTTGGGGTTCTGTCCTGCACCAAGGGCATGAATATTTTTTCCTAGAAGTGTTATCAACCAGTATTTTTTGACAAAGGGCAAGGTGTGGAAAGCTAACTAGAGAAGAGGCACAAGATGTGGACGAGGAGGATAAAATGCAAAAGAAAAAGGATGAAAAACTAAAAAATTAAAGATAAAATAGAGCTGGAGGGGTGCCTGGGTGGCACAGCGGTTAAGCGTCTGCCTTCGGCTCAGGGCGTGATCCCAGCGTTATGGGATCGAGCCCCACATCAGGCTCCTCCGCTATGAGCCTGCTTCTTCCTCTCCCACTCCCCCTGCTTGTGTTCCCTCTCTCGCTGGCTGTCTCTATCTCTGTCGAATAAATAAATAAAATCTTTAAAAAAAAAAAAAGTTTAAAATAGAGCTGGCCCTTTGGATAACCACCCATATGATGGAATTGTGAAAACAACCATATTCCCATACACCCTAACACCTGACAGAAATAGCTGTGGGCTATTAGACAATCAGGCAGTCAGCCTTTATTGCTTTCTGGGTCTCAGAAATTTAGGGTGGATTCATTCCTGGAGAAACTGGAAGAATACCGGCTGCAGACTAACGGTTGGGGACAGAGATGATGAGAGCAGAGATGGGGCTGATGCCTCAGGTGCAGAGCACACTCACCCATATTATGTACTAACACACTCACCCACACTAGATACTAGCACCCACAGACACGATGTACTAACACACTTACACACTATTTACTCATATGCACATGTCTGCACACATTACATGCTAGAGCCCACACGCACCATGTACTGACACACACACTTGCACACACGATGTACTAACACACATAATAGCACATGAAGTACTAAAACATACCCCATGCTAGTGCTCACACACATTATGTACTCACACTATATACTAATACGCTCACTATACACATTCACACACTACACACACTCACACAATTATATATATATGAATATATATGTATACAAGTATAGATATAAATATGTTTATATATTATTCATTTATTTTTTTCTATGTCAAGACCATACTTGACTTGCCAGACCATTTTTAGTTTATCACATCTCTTAAAATAATCAAAGTAGAATGAAATCCAAAAATAAAAAACAAATATCCTTCAGCAAGTGGCAAAAGGTCAGACCCAGGAGCAGAGTTTAAAAGAGTAAACTATGCAGAGTTGGGCCAAGAGGTGACTAAGAGGGAAGGAGATAAGATCTGTCTACAAATACCTGGAGGCTGTCAACAACAAGGAAAGCGACAAACCAAGCCAGCCCACAACAAAGGCTGACCAGGAATTTGCTGCGTATCAAGGAAAGGAAGTGGATGAGGGCAAGGAAGCCTTCCCACTCGGGGTTCTCTGTGAGACGGAGAGCATGGCCTGCTGCTGGCTCCTGCCCCCTCCCTCCCAGGCCTCTCCCCACAGTGCCCGGAGCCTGCCTCTTCCCCCGTACCACACAGCGCTCACCCAGCTCTGCCTGTCCTGTCCACACTAGTGAATGCCTGTGGGGGCCGGACCCCCTCCCACCAGGACTCTGAGATCCAACCTCATCTGTCTGGAAACCCACACAAAACTGGGGACCATGTCCCTCTCTGGCTCCAAACCGGGCTGGATAAAGTATAACCACCTTAAGTTGGTCTCAAGACCCCTACCATCTGACCCGTAATAACCTTCTATCTTTCCCAAGTCTTGTCGAATCTTTTGTTCAAGGAAACTGGCCTTCCTAACCTCTATCCATACAGCATTTAGTACCTTGTGCCCTCCTTCCAATCAGATTCAAGTTTCACTCAAGATATTATTGTCTTCAATGTACGATGCAGGAGATTAAAAAGAATGAAGACAGAAATATGGACCTTGCCTTCATGAAGCCCATAATCTAGCAGAAGACACACATATAAACAATTAAACCATGTCAAGCATTGTTATCTTTTTTACACTATAGTATTTATGCTGGTGACATAAAAACAATATTATAAAACCATAAAAGATGGTGAAATGAATTTTTCCAGGAAGGTCTGGAAACTATGCCCCAGGAAAGCCTGCTCTTAGAATTAGGAAAAGGGTATGTGTGAGTGTGTGTAGGCTGTGTGTGCATGTGTGTTGGGCGTGTGTGTGCGTGTGTGTTGGTCATGTGTGCATGTGTGTGTGGTGTGTGTGTGTGTGCGTGTGTGCACATGTTGGTGTGATGGAGAGGCAGAGTGAATCTGCGATAACAGTGGTGAGGCCTGGCACGACAGTCTGACGTATACACTTGGTTTCAGGCCGATGGGCAGCCCTGGGCAGCCGGTTGGCACTAGTGGCAGGAAGGGAATGGAGTGGGTGGGAAGGTGGCTGAAAGCAAGCTCTGGGAAAGGTTTCATGTCTTGCTACAGAGTTTAAACTTGATTTTGCAGGCAAAGTGAAGTCACTAGAAATTTAACAGCAGAAAACAACATGAGGAGACCAGAGTTGTCTCTCTCTCTGTTTTTGGGGTTTTTTTTTTGAGACCTGTGTTTTCTAAAGATGCATTTGTAAGGACGACTGAAAGCAGCGCCAGAAGTGTGGGGAAGGGACCCAGGGCTGACGTGTGCTGTGCTCCAGCACAGCGAGGGCTAAAGACTGGGTTCCTAGTTTGAGTGGCTGCATGGCTGGAGAGGCCCCTTCACGGGAGCCTGGCTGGAAGCACAGAGTGAAGACGGAGCTCAACCCTGTCCTGCCTGGGGACATGGGCGCCCACAGTTCTTCCTTCTTACCTCTCAGTGGCAGTTTTCTCCATCTCTCTGGGGGCACATTTAGCAATTATGAACGGACGCTCTCTTTTTCCTCCCTTCAGAATATGCCCGTCAGACTGTGGTAACAGGCAGTGCGGTACTTTTCTAGCTGGTGATGTTGGCTGATGTGGACATTAGGTGTCATCAATACAGACACCTGCAGTGGGAATATCTGTAGCTGTAAAAGCAACCAAAAGGCATCTGGGGCCTTCCAGACCTTCCACATCATGCCTTATAGCATTTCTTCAATTACCTTGTGTAGCTCTTGCGCTGTTTATCAATCCAAACAAAGTTTAAAAAAACAAACAAACAAAGCGGGATTTATACACACTCACAGAGGTTCAATTCCTTCATTCCATAGTAATATTGTCTTGTTCAGTGTTAGTCAATAAAAAAAAGGAAAAACCTAAGTAAAAGAAATATTTCAATATAGAGCCATGAAGTTTTGGCTTTGTCGCATTTAGAGTCTCAAGTGAGTCTAAAACCTGGAGATGTAACATTGGAAGCCTAGACCTTCTTTTGGGAGGGAGGCACGTTAGAGGTGCAGCCCTGTGAGAGAGCTGACTGGGAGTGCTGGCTGAGCCCCAGAGGAGATGTCGGCAGGGCGCCCTCGGTGCTGCCGGGGCTCAGGGAGGAGAGCCCGCACACCCAAGCTTACGTCCACAGTGTTGGGCAGTCATAAATGTGTCTACAGTGCAGGCTGGTACACATCAGAAAGAGGGACTGTCTCGACTGAAACCTGGCCCACAGACCTGAAGACACCTCACCCAGGAAGATACACAGCTGGCAAGAAGTGCATGGTAGATGTCCCACATCACGGGTTGTCAGGGACATGCAAACGAAGACCACAACGAGACAGCACTACACACCTATCAGGATGACCGAAATCCAGACACTGGCCGCACCAATGACCACAAGGATGTGGAGTGACAGGAGCTCTCACTCACTGCTGGAGGGAATGCAGAATGGTGCAGCCACAACAGAAGACAGCTTGGCAGGGTTGTGGGGTTTTTTTTTTTTTCTTTAAGATTTATTTATTTATTTGAGAGAGAGAGAGAGAGAGAAAGAGAACATGAGCAGAGGAGAGGGAGAGAAGCAGACTCCTGGCTGGGCCCGGAGCCTGCCACCCCAGCGCTGGATCTCATGACCCTGAGATCATGACCTGAACCGAAATCAAGAGTCAGGTGCTCAACGGGCTGAGCCACCCGGGTGCCCCAGTTTGGCAGTTTCTTATAAAACTAAACATATTCTTACCATATGATCTAGCAATCCTGACCTGAAAACTTACGTCCATACCACTTATCTGCACACAGATGTTTACAGCAACTGTCTTGTAACTGTTGAAAGCAACACAGATATCCTTGAGTAGGTGAGCGGGTAAATAAACAGTTGGTTGATCCAGATGATGGCGTATTATTCAGCACTAAGAAGAGATGACCTATCAAGCCACGAAAAGCCATGCAAGAACCTTTGATGTATTATCACTAAGTGTAAGAAGTCAATCTGAAAGGCTACATATGGTCTGATTCTGGAAAAGACAGAACTACGGAGGTCATACAAAAATCAGTGCCTGCCAGGGGTTGGATGGGGGAAGAGTGAACAGGGGGAGCACAGAGGAGTTTTAGGACAGTGAGACTGCTCTGGGTGACACTGTATGGTGAATACATGACATCACACGCTTGTCCAAATCCAGTGCCCAACACAAGAGTGAGCCGTACTGGACACTGTGGGCTCTGGGTGACGGTGACGTGTCCATGTAGGTTCACCAATGGTAAGAAACGTCCCACTCTGGTGGCGGAAATGGGTCGTGGGGAAGGCTGTGTGTCTGTGGGAGCAAGGAATATATGGGACTTCTCTGCACCTTCCCCTCAATTTTGCTCTGTACCTAAAACTGCTCTTAAAAAAAAAAAAAAAAGCCTTTGTGTAGACCACAAAACAGAAGCGCAGTACTGATTCTTGCAGAAATACCACCTGGCAAGCACTTGCCCCTCCTCCACGCCTTCCATCACCCTGTATCCCAGAGTCTCTCTGACGTGCCTTTCAGTGGATAGGGCATGTGGAACCACCCGAAGTTCGCAGAAGGGTCAGACTGCCAGACCAGGGTAATTCAAGTAAGAGAAGAACCGGGGGTCACGGGCAGGGACCCCGATTCCCCAACCACGCTCCCCAGGGCCCTTTCCGGTCTCCTCACTAAATTCCCTTAGAGGTGGCACGTGGCTTGTTAGTCCACCGGTGAGCGTTCAAACTACCGAACTCTTGACGTGCTGGCTGCAGTTTGTGCATATGTTAAAAGAGCTCACCAGACCAATCTTTCAGAAAAGGGCAGGAAATTCAAACCCAAAGTCTTCTGTGTCCATACCAACTCAGCTCAAGTCACTTCTGTAAGTGTTTAGTGCACGTACACCTCAGAGACAGTGCGGGCTTGGCTCTAGGCCACCCCAGTGAGTATCACAGTAAAGCAAGTCAAATGAACTTTCCAGTTTCCTGGTGTGTATGTGAAAGCTGTGTTTATATTAGAGTGTAGGCTAATAGGTGTGCAATGGCAAGATGTCTGAAACAGTATATATACCTTAATTAAACAATACTTTATTGCTAAAAAATGCTAACCACATCTGAGCTTTCAGCGAGTCATAATCACTGATCACAGATCACTATAAGAAATACAATAATCATGAGAAAGTTTGAAATACTGCAAAAGTTACCAAAATGTGACATGGAAACATGAAGTGAGGAAATGCTGTTGGAAAAATGGCGCTGATACACTAGTCTGATGCAGAATTGCCACAAAACTTAAATTTGTAAAAAAGAAAAAGAAAGAAAGAAAGAAAGAAAGAAAGAAAGAAAGAAAGAAAGAAAGAATAAAAAAGCACTATCTGCAAAGCACAATACAATGAGCTATGTCTGTACTAGGAATCAAACTGTTATCTTGCTTCTGCTGTGAAAACATTGACTTTATCAAACACTTAGCAGCAAAGAGAACATAAATCCACATAACTTTTCATCTTTATTAATGTCAAATCCATTCCCCTAATGGTTACTTTTGAAATAGCTATAGCATTGATGTAAATGACTGCTTCACTTTGGCTTCTCTTATTTTGTATGTATACACCCACGTGTGTGTGTGTGTGTGTGTGTGTGTGTGTGTGTGTGTATAAAATATACACATGTAAAATGTATAAGGAGCTGATTCCCCCCTGCTTTAATCTTGATAACTAATACATTTGTTTTAAATGTACACAATCTCTAGTTGAAAATGTAACTTCCTACTCCTATCTACCCTCACTGCTTAAAAATTAAAAAAAAAGGAAAGAAAACAGAAAACCGAAAAGATAAAAAGTAAATCCAGGGGAAAACTACCAGGAGACCATTTCCAACAACAGATGACTCAACTAGCACCTGAGAATTTGTTGTACTTGTGTGTGCCGAGGTTCTGAACTTCCTGTTTCAATAAAATACCAAACAAGTTGTGTTTCCTTTACAAATAAGCTATTACATCAAGCCCTGTTCCTATAATTTCAGGGTTTTGTCTCCATTCCAACATTTTCTTTGGCAAATGTAGAAACATTCTAATTAAAGTGGAGAGGAAAACAAGCATCATTCATCACGATAAGAATAATGCACAAAGAACATCCTCGTTTTTTCCTTCTTTCGCTAAGTTGTGCTCTACTTTAAACAGTTTGGGGACTGGCGTCACTTAGTCCCAGACTAATTCCTAGGTAATGACTGAAAGCAGGTCTGAGTCACTTGAAAAAAAAAAAATTCCACAGGTATCAATAATTCCTGTCACAAGTTTAACATTCTCTTAAAAATATCCTTCCGGGCCGGAGAGGAAGGCATTCCTTTAGGTAATCACGTAACAACATCAAGGATCAAGGTTTCTTTTCAAGATCCCAAGATTAGAAGAGGCCTTCCTATTTGGGACCGTGGAAGCCTGAGTTGAAAGGAATATTCTCACTTCCCAGGAGCTCTCCAAATGTCCACTTACATCAGAACTTTTGAAAGCCGTATATTTGCTCTAAGAAGTAGCATCTAAACAGGTTTAACACATTTTAAAATACACGTTTGAACCAGAAGTCATCAGGATCTTCTCGCTGCTTGTTCAGTGAACTCCCCCGCCCCCATTATGCACGGTGCATGAGTGCAAGAGAGTGTACCGCTGTATCTGTGTGCGTGCATGTTACACTGGGGATCCAATAAGAACCAGACCTCCTTTTCTTTCCATTTTAAAGCCCTGTATTTTGGAAGGCAAAGATCTGAAATGCACCCACAGGAAGCCTGCAGTTCCAATATGACGGCAGTAAGAAACAGTCAATTCTGGGATGTATAAGGGTTCTCCGGTCTCATCTGCGGTCAATGAGAATTCTTTTCAGGTTCCAGTTAGTTGTTTTTTTTGTTTTGTTTTGTTTTGTTTTGTTTTGTTCTCTTTGTTTTCAGTTACAACAGTCAGGAGAGACCCCACCCTGAGAGCATGCTCCTTCTTCTCTAAGGAATGTATCACAGCAGCAAAATACAAGAGTGTGTCCTTCAAGCTGCTGCTCTGAGCCCCTGCAAACCCACCCCTTAACCACGCATGCAGACGTGCCTGCTTTAGCAGAGAACAGCAGCAGGGACAGGGTCGCCTGGGGTAAACAGCATCAACTACCTTTTTAAAGACCTTCCTGACAGTTGAAGAAGAAAGCCCTGCTTCACTCTGTAAGAGAACCAACCTTTGGGGGGCAGGTATTATTGGGGGCATTTACCCTCCAGCTCACTGCTTCCTCTGCTTGGATGCTCTCCGATGGGATGCTCAAGGTCAGGCGCCTGGCCACCTTTCCTGTCCCCTTGGTATCAGAGGCTGGGCACCGAGCTCTGTCTCTAGTTTCGGGGGCTTCTGCTTGGCCTCCTACGTTCCGACCCTCCATTCCTTCCAGGAGCTCTGCCCCTGACAGGAATTCTGAGAGGCTCAGTCCTGGGCCCCTTCCCAGACTTGTATAGACACTCTCTCCTGACCCTGACCCCCCAGGGAACCCACCACCATCTTTCCAAGGCGCATGCCCAGTCTCCAAGGAGGCGCTTTGAATCCCCTCCTTCCTGCCCCTCTGCAAAGTCTGTGCATTGAGGACATTCTTACTTCCTTGTGGGGGATTTAGGTGCTATGTTACACTTGAAGATGTGCTAAGCTAATGCTGGCTGGAGAATCACCTGGAAACGTGAGTGTTGATTCAGCAGCACAACAAGCATTTACTACATGTGAAGCTCTATGCAAAAGTGCCAGGGGAAGAAAGACCAAAAGGCTCAGAACTTTGCCTCCAGCGAGCTCACGTTTCTTCCAAAGAGACAGATGAACGCAGGGTGAGCACCCATCCAGTGTGGTGGTTATGTGGGTTTGCTAAGGGAGAATACAGCACATTGAAGAAGCAGTAAGCTCAGAAATAGAGTCATGTCAGAGGCTGGGAAAAGTAGGACTTTCGTGAAGGCTATGTTGCCAGGAAGAATTTAGGGAAGAGAGAGCAGCTCCTTCTCCTTGACTTCCTCCCGCCTGCAGGCACTGACTCTCGGCTGCTGTGTTCTGTCTGCAGCCACAGCTCCCAGGGAGGGCCCAGCAGAATCCCCGCTGGCCCTGGGGAAGTTCCGGCTGAGCGTGAGCTCTGGGCCCCAGGGCCGTTTGTTGGTGTTTCTCTCTGGCACCGCCAGACCCAGCTGGCACCTTTAACAAGCAAACTAAGTCCACCTTCCATGTCAGATTCATCCCCTGAGGATCAAGCAGCCGATCCTCATTCTCGAGTCCTCAATCCAGAGCTAAGTCTAAAGAATCTCCTCCTGGACATCGAGTGTCCGCCTGAGGCACAGGATGGTGATGGTAGGAAGCACTGTGTCCTGCTTCTGGGCCTTTCCTTCCATATTCTCTCCCTCTTGACGGTGACCGGAGCCTCCCTGGGAGCCCGGCACGCTGCCTGGGACCAATGCTGACAGTCCACTCAGTTCTCCAGCAGATGAGACTGTCACCCTTGCGGGGACAGGGGAGGGATGGAAGGTGCCCAGGTCACACCCAGGAGCTGAGAGGACCTGTGTGCAGCCTCGGCGGGCTCAGCCCCTGCTCTCAACCACGGTCCACCATCGCCCCTTTCCTACCCTCCAGCCTAGAGAATTCTTCCAGGTTCTCTGAGGATTTAATTTACCTGTGGAACCATGTGAAATGCCAGATCTTCCCAGATCACCTACACAGAGCCTTTCACGTCCTTTAATTCCCCCAGATATAACTGACATAAGAAAATTGTCTATATTTAGGTTGCCCAACGTGATGTCTTGATAAACACACACACTGAGATGAGCACCCAGTCAAGCTAATTAACACATCCATTACCTCACAGTTACTTTTTCTGTTTTGGTGGCAGTGAGAACACTTAGGAGCTACCATTTATTCTTCACCTTTTGTCCTACATTTTCACAGTTGGGTCTTGGCTGTTTCGCTGTTGATAATGATTGTTGTTCTCCACTGAAATGTATTACCTTTCTAGAAAGCTGTGAATTCCTGTACCTCAGGGGGTGTGCTGGCGTTGGTCTGGTTGGGTTGTTTCAGGTCTAACTTGTTGGCGTCTACTCTGTTCCAGGTCTGCACTGGGAACACAGCGTCAAACGCCATAATCCTGTTTCCCGGGCATCCCCCCTGGGGCCCCCATCTGCAGCCACACGATCCACACCGGCTTGACTCCTGGCTTCCTTCTTTGCCCACCCTAAGACACTGGGTCAGCTAGTGTTCCAGCGCTTAGACTTTCTGGCTGCCGTGTGCACAGACGCATCGTTACCTAAATTATAAGCAACGGAGGCGACCGTCCTGGATGGCGGTGTAACTCTCCTCAACGGCTAAACACCCTCGATTTCTTCAATGCTTACAACCCGCGCAGATGGAAGCAGGAGGCCCATCGCCCTGTAAAGGCATTCTAGAGCCACCCAGCTGCATCGCAGCTTCCAGGTTAGTCAACTCAAACCCAAAGCCACGAAGAACTCGGTAAAAGACACAGCCCCAGCTGTAGGCGAAGGTAAGATGTGAGCCTAACACAGTTATGAAGCTAATTTCCAGGATCCTTCATTTAGACAAAACGTGTCATCTGGGCTTATTCTCTTCAGTGTGCCTAAGACACAGAGAAGCAGCACTCCATGAATGAGTGCCATGTGCCTGTGAACAACGGTGGTAACAGACTCAGAAATATATTTTCACTGAACAATAAATAAATAAAATTGCCCCTACGACCATTATTATTTATTGCTTAAATTCTTCATCTGACTTTCTTAGGCTGCTTTTGGGAAATATTAACATTTTCCCCTTTTGTGAAATGAAAATAACCAAGCCAACCACCTTCATGGAACTTGGTCACTATAAGGTGATTTTTATCTACACGATTTTATCTGCCTCCCGATGATGCCAGGACTGTCGACTGTCCTCCTCTTGGCCCCTGACAGCCTCCTCCCTACACAGCATCCACGGCGGTTCTTTCCAGACCTGAGCCTGATGCCGCCACTCTGAACTCACACCCGCAGGGCTTGCACGCACGCTGCGCTCAGAGCCAGGGTCCCACGTCAGCGTCTGGCCTCACTGGCTGCTCTGCCTCCCCCACGGTGAAGGTCGGGCCTCCCTCCTCCTCGACCACAACCGGCAGGCAGCTCCTCTCAAGCATTTGCCCTGCTCTCCCCCTCTCCCAACTCCTTCACGTCCCCAGTGAGATGGTGCCCGTGGTACACCCTGACACACCTCCCACCCCTGCATCTCGGCCCTGCTTCCCCTCCTTGCTTTCCCCCAGGGCGCTTGTGCTACCTGCTGCTTCTGTGCGTGTGTCCCTGTCTGTCTCCTCTGCTGGGATGGAATCTCGAGAGCAGTGCTACGGCCTGAACGCTTGTGTCCTCCCAAAATTCGTATGTTGAAACCTAGCCCCCAAGGTGACAGCGTTAGGAGGCGGGGCTTCGGAGGGTGATGAGGTCAAGAAGGTGGAAGGTGATGAGCGGGATTCGTGTCCTCATAAAGGAGACCCTGCAGAGCTCCCTCAGCCCTCCAGCCTGTGGGGAAACCAGGAAGCAGGTCCTTATGAGACCCCGAATCCGCTGGGCCTTGATCTTGGACTTCCATCTTCCAGAACCATGAAAAATAAACATTCGGTGTTTATAAGCTACTCAGTCTGTGGTGTTTTGTTACAGCAGCTGAACGGACTGAGACAGGCAGGGATCCTTGACTCTTGTTCCCCGACAAGTCCCAAGTATTCAGAGCTCTGCCTCGCACGGAGTGGGTGCTCGATGAAGGCTTCTGAATCAATGAGTCACCTGTACTTTACTGATGAGGGACTACGGATCCGAAAAGCAAAGAAGTTTGTCTAAAGTCACTAAGTCAGTGACAGGCCTGTCCCAACTCATCTGTTCTCGACAATTCTATTGTCCTGAGATTTACAAAAGGTTCTTAGGTAACATGTAAATCAAAATAGTTTAGAAAAACTTTGCTCTTAAAAGAAGTCTAAGACCAGGGATGCCTGGGTGGCTCAGCTGGTGAAGTGTCTGCCTTCAGCTCAGGTCATGATCTCAAGGTCCTGGGATCCAGCCCAGCCTCGGACTCCCTCCTTCTCCCTCTGACTCTGCTGCTCCCCCAGCTTCTGTGTGCACGCTCTCTCTCTCTCTCTGATAAATAAATACAATCTTCAAAAAAAAAAAAAAATGGCTAAGACCATTCCGGAGCCACTGAGGAGAGGGAGCTAAGATAGTTTCTGCTCTCTCCAGGCTCATTCTGACATCCAAGGCAGAACGTTGCAACTGTACTTCTGATGTATTTATGCCTCCCTGACCCTCACTCTACAATATCGGGGACCAGGGCTGTAGGTGGAGGCTGATGCCATCTTCAGCCCTGTAGACCTCAGCCAGAAGACATCAAGCTGCTCAGAGTTCTACTTCTTTCTTCTACAGAAAAATGTCCTGTCGTGTGTTCCCGACAACGTTCTCCAGGAAGCTGGCCTGACAGCAGCAGACCCCTCACTAATGTGGACAGACGAGATCCTAGTCACTCCCTGTTTCAAATCTGGACTTGACCAATGGCTCCTGCTTCTTGTCCCGAGTTCCCACGAAGGGACCACAAGTGCGTTTTTCGGAAAGATCTGCATGATCCATGCGAGCGGTACACTATCTTGGGCTGGACTGCAATGAAAACAGAGGTAAAACTCCACAGCTGCGGCCCCATCACAATGAGCGGTGATGAAAAAACACCCACAAGCCATCGCCCGGCTCACAGCCCTCTGCTGATTTGCTTCAGTGAATTTTCTTCAAACAAGTAACCCCTCACAATAAACACTCTCTGGGATCCTACACGAAGAATGCACCTGACTACGTGTGCCTTGAGTGTGCAGTGGGGAGGCTGCGGGGGCAGGCCCAGCACTGTGGCCCCTCCACTCACACCTCTCCTTGCCCCCTCCTGCTGGGACATGAAGCCAGCCTGGCCTGAACACAGCACTGACTACAAGAGAATGTGCGTTCATGTCAAGGAGGACGTGGCGGAAAGAGGCAGCGGCAAAGCTGTCTGTGGCACATCACCCCTTTTTTTCTCCAAAGCTTCTGTTTGCCTGTAGATTGTGTGGGGTGCCATCTAGCTAGGGGTAGCCACGTTCACACAAGAAGAAAGTCATGAACAGAGCTCTGCTCTATTCAAATGATTGCAAACTTGGCAAGAGTAAAACCTTCACTAGGAAAGGTGATCATCGCTAGAGAGGTCCTTGCAATCATTTCATAGAATTACCCAGACTCCTAAAAATATCCTGACAGTATTCACCAAGCCTGCATTCATAAAGGTGCCTGAGACCTCTTCTCAATCTGAGCTAGGACAAAAATCCCTCAATAAAATATAGTATCTGAACCTAAGCCTTGAAGCAGCAATTTGAGAAGACTAGAATAAAACTCTTTGTTTATTTGGGAGAAATAGGAAGAGATAAAAACAAGATCTAGATCTCTTTTAAAATAAACAAGTACAGCGTAAACATTAGAATGACTCTGATTTAAAAAGAGACAAGAGAGAAATGGACTCTTGCAGGAAAACCATTTTGTGTTTGAATTAAAATCGAATGGGATTGATAACACATCTTTGCACCCGGGGTACGGAGTGTGCTGTAAGCAAGAAGCCGAAGCAGGAAGGGGGTGATTTCTCGGCAGAGGTCTCCCTACCGGGCAGGTGGAGGTGGGACGACGCAGTGTCAGCGTTCAGAGTCCTGAGAGGGAGTCACTGCCCCATCCTGTAAATGTCTGAGTGGGACTGAGCAGAGCCCCTCCCCCTCTCCTGGGACCAGAGATGTCCCCAGAGGCACAGTGAGGCTCATTCTGCTCAAGGATGCTGTGAGCATGCTATTGCTTTTGAAGTGACTTTAAGTACCTACAACTTTGACCTCCCACCACTTGAGGTGATCCTCATCCACCGGAAGCCACCCAAATGCTTTCCAACGTCTCCTTCCATCCTCACACCTGCCCTGTGAGGTAGGATTATCATTCCGCTTAACAGATGGAGAAACCGAGGCTCAAAAGAACCTTACCCATTTTCTAGGAAGCACTAATTTCTGCATTCCTACCTGGCGACACTAGACTCCAAACCAGTGCCCCTCATTGCTTTGCACGAAACCTTCCTGTTTAAAAAAATCACATAAAATTATGTGATGACAGGCGGACTCAAGAATGCTGTTACCTTTAAGGGGGGTGGCATATGGAACCAGGTAGGGAGGGACATGAAGGGAGATTTACGTCTGTAATATTTTGTAAAATTTGCAATGTTTTACTTATGGAAAGCTCACAAAAGATGGAAGCAGCGATCATAAAATACTGAGATCTCACAAAGCTGAATGGCAGTTAGACGTGCACCATATAGCCCTTCTTCTTCCCCATATGCTCAAGATACTTCATCAGATATATGCAGAAATGAGAAACATGAATTTTTAAAATATTTCCTGATATTCCAGCAGAGGTTCAGTTTTCTCTTCTCAGTTCGCTTCATAGAATTTTTTCCCTACTTCTGTCTCACAGCTTCCCCCTGGCATCTTATCATGAAAAATTTTAGACATATAGCAAAGTTAAAAGAATTTTAAAGCGAACGCAATGTACCTGCCACTACCAAGATGCATACATAAAGTCACTTCCCCCTGTTTCTTTTGCATTTCAATAAACACACAGTTTGCCATGGACCAAAATTAGGAACCCTAAGGGTTTCAGACTAAGTCGTCCCTACTGGAATTGGAATGCTCTTCTATTCAGACACAGTGCAGAGGCTATGAGTCTGTTGATGTCGCTTCTATAAAAATCCAACCCTCAAACTTCACAAACACGCTGAAGCAGGAGGCATGAAAATTGTTTCTGCAAAGGCCACATGACCTAGAATACAGTGTATACCTATAGCTTGTTCCCCAACTGACAAAGCAAGGTGGAAAGAAGATAGCAAAGATGTTTCTAAAGGGCTCTTAAAATATTGCTGAGTTTATGAACATTCAGGGCTTTTAAATCCTGGAGAACAGGAGAGAAAAGTACCTGTTAGCCTAACCATGCCTCCCAGACAAGGGGCGATTTCAGTGGGAGAGTCTATTATTTCTGTAGAGACTGGGTTCCTGGGCCAGAGGAAATCACTGTTACCAGGGCTGACGACTCACCATTTGACCATCTATACACATCATATGAGATCAGGACTTAGTAAACAATATCCCTAGGGGTCGATTATGACAGAACCCAGAAAATGGTAAGCACACTTACTACAAGAAGTAGGCACGGATCAATCACTGCACTGAGCGAGGTGGCCTCGGGCTGGGCAGGCCTGAGACGGAGGCCAGGCTTCACTAGCTCATGAGGGGTCACGGTGACCTCACACAGCCTCAGTGTCCTTGGCTGCACAGCACCCATCATCTGAACACCTGCCTCCCAGGAGTACTGTAGGAATGACTCAGTTAATGTATGGGAACAAAGTCTGCTCTTTAAAGTTTATGTTTTAAAAAATGTACAATTTTTAAAACCTTTTTGTCTTGGAAAGTTACTTATTCATGCAAGGAACCGACAGGTTCACAGAAGATGCATGAGGAAGAGGTCTTTCCCATCAGTCACTTGGAGAGATTATGAACCACCAGCAGGCACGTCACAGGCCCTTGGGCACCACAGCCTCCCCTCTGCTCCTGAGCTCCTCGCTCATGTACCTACGATAAATTATTGCTTCTGACAACGTCTCCACGCGGATTGGAACCCAACATGCCACACAAGGAAGACTGGTTTCGGAGCCACATTCCAGATGAAGCCCCTTGTCAGTGGGAACCCACAAACCATCTCTGGTGGCTGAGGGCCAGTTCGACGGGAGTTCGAAGGGCAGCCAGCCTCTCCTGCTTCCTACCCAGGGTATCTTGCTTTCTGCGTTCACCACTTTATATTTGGTTACATTGGCTTATGACACGTTTCAGAAAACATACACCAAATGTGCCTCGCTTTCTTCACGCATGAAGTGAGTATGGGCTGATAAATATTTAAGACAGAGTGTTGTTTTGCCCTCCATCCTTCCCTCCCCCGTCTCCCAGTTTTACTTTTCATTCTTATTTCTGCATATAATTATTATACAGTGGGAACCTTAATTTTCTCCACTGAAGTTAGAACACATTCCCATGCTTTTGAAAACTTTCTGTAAAAATAATTTTTAGACTCTACCTAATTTACTCACACTTCTCGTCTGCATCTCTGTTCCTCACCCACCCCCGACACACACACTTTTTCTATTATGAAGAACTTTCTCATGCAAAATGTTTGGGATAGACCGGTGATGGGTAGTAAGGAGGGCACGTATTGCATGGTGCACTGGGTGTAATACGCAACTAATGAATCATCGAACTTTACATCGGAATCCGGGGATGTACTGTATGGTGACTAACATAATATAATAAAAAATCATTAAAAAAATGTCTAAAAAGGAAGGTAGCATTTGAAAAGCAACAGAACAAGATAATGTGTAGGGACAGTATGTCTTTTTAAGTCAAGTCTTTTTGATATGTTAAAGTAAAAACAGTCATTTGTGAATTGAGACTTCTCTTTCTTATTTTCCCTTTAATAAGCATAGGTCTGTATAGAATTATCCACTATATACGGCAGCATTTTTGCATCTGGGCTTTATGACAAATCGATATGAAGGCATTCAAATGGCCACACACTGGTTTAAAAGTCAATAAACCCTTGATGCTGTCCACATAACTTATGCAGTTGCAACAAACACAGCAGCACTGGAAGAGGACTCGGTACACTTGGGGTCCGGGGTCCGGGGTTTTTATTTGTTCCTCTTGCACAGCTTAGTAAAGCGTCACCTCCAGGCAGAAGATCAAAGTGCCTGGCACATAGTAGGTACTCAATGAAGTTTTGTTTCCTTTTCCTCCCCCACCAACTTGTCTTCCTGAAAACAAAAGCTTTGTTGTTCAGGATTTCATCATTTCCAGATGCCTGCTCTTCAAATGACATCCAGAGTGATACACACTGATGTCACAAAGCCTGGAATTTCTGGTGGGAAATCGGCAGTAGATGAACTCACTGGGTACTAAGATCCTGTTTTCATGTCAATATCCTTAGTAATAAAATATGAGGAAAGAGAGGAAGTATAACATACAAATAAATATTCCTTACTCATTATCACAGTCTCAATTTATGCTGAAAAAGATTCCCATAAACTGAGGTATCAGTTGTTCTTCCAGAAGGAGGAAAAAGCATGCTTAATAAGTAAGAAAATGTACCATTCAAGTCTGAGTTCTGTAAAACAACTTTATTTCTGTGTCACTGTAATTCTCTAATGTCACTGTGGAACCAACTTGCCTTCCCTGAGACGACAGGACAAACATGTCCTGGGAGAATTCTTGTTGACAAATATATCCTCTAGGTGTTTTGCTGATCTTACGCTTTCATTTTCACACATCCATTATTTAATAAAAACCTATTAGTAAAAGTCTATTTTCACGGATCACCATTTTATTCTTTTAATGTAATTTCTGCCTGTCTACCCTTTTGGTCACTTTTGTCCTCATGCTATAAAAGTAACAACTCAATAATAAACTGTGTGAAGTCTCCCATTCAAGTCTTTTCCATTAGAATGGGGACCCCTAGCCATCCACCATGGCACTAGCAGATGGTGCGGGGCACAGCCCTGGGAAGAAAGCAGCTGGAGGGAGCTGGGCAGGAGGAGGAACGGTGAGCAGAAGGTCTAAGACTCAGAGGTGTCCTGGACAGGCCAATAATGCAGGAACAGTTCAAACTGACGTGCACTCACTAATGGTTGTGTTAAATGTCCATCTGGCAGATGGTGAGAGCTATAGGACTCAGAGTGTTTGTAACCTCCTGAGTAATTCAGTGCTGGCCCAAACGGACACATCCCACTCGGCAAACTGACCAGACTCACTCTTCTTCAGAAAGTGGTCTGACCATACCTTGTGATCCTAGCATGCCCCTCAGGGATGGGTCTCATCTGACCACCAAAGAGCTTATCAAACTATTGCTTCCAACCACAGTCTGCATTCCAAGGCATGTTCTCACGAATGCAATTTTCTTTTCAGAGCTACACTCTTTAAACCTTTTTCTTTTTTTCTTTCTTTTTTCTTTTCTTCCCTTTTCTTTCTTTCTTTCCTTCCTTCCCTCCCTCTTTCTTTCTTTCTTTCTCTCTCTCTTTCTTTCTCCTGCCTCCCTTTCTTTAGTATATTAAGTGAATTTTTAGTTCTTGCTCCAATAAAGGTCAGCACCTTTTGTAGGCTGACAGCTTCATGGTTGGCCCAACCTTGTCCTGACTTCCAATCATAAAGCTGCCCTGATCACTGCAGCCACAGCAGTGTCCTCGGGACCATGACCAGGGTGTGTACCATCCCTGATCCCAGGTGAGCCTGCTCAGACCCTTGCAAACAGCTGTTGTTGGCCCCCCCACCCCCCTACCATAAATGACTCCTCAGCCTCAGTGCCCTATCGATCCTCCCATGGCAAAGTGAAAATTCTTCTTGCACCTCTGTTTTCTCCAAATGACCAGACTTTAGAAAGCTTAAAACAAAATGCTTCCGAGAGGCCTCGGACTGGAGAGAGCCTGCACTCCACGGAGCCCTGTCGCTGGGCGGGCGTTTTTGAGTGGGCTCTCCTCTAGCACATCATCAGTCGGAGAAGGCTCACTGGCTCAGAGAGCTCAGACTCACGGAGCACAAATTCTATCACCAGCACAGGTGACAAAGAGAAGTGCCCCCGCCATATGCTTTTGGGGATTGCTAATTCATGGCCTTTTGACTGAGTGTATGCCAGGGATCTCTGGATAGGGTCTCCACAAGCATTTGCTTATTTACCAAGGCTCCCTTGCAAGTAAGTATGCATTCTTACTTAGAAGTTCTGGGCTGCAACCTTACTGCAAACTTTTAAGACCATAATAAACCAACCGGGCCCCAAGATCGCTGTTCTCCCGAAAAATTACCAAGTGATGTGTAACTGTATACAAATACATGCCAAAAATTGTCATTAGATTCATAACAATCAAGAACTAGAAACAATCCAAATGTCCACCAATCTCCAAATGAGAAACGAATAACGTTCTGTAGCTTGAGTGTAGTGGTGAACACAGAATTGCAAACAGTTGCCAAAAGTCATCCAACTATGCACAGAGAGTGGTGAATTTCATTGCATGGAAATCATACCTCAGTAAGGCTGGGAGAAAAAAAAAAAAACACAATCATGAGCTGAAACAAACAACAAACAAAATCTGAACCGGAAGTAGATCTTGTGATAGCAAAGTAGAGGTAGATTCCAACGTGGCTGAGCTACAGGCCAGTTCAGGGCGCTCTGCATTTGCCAAACTCCAGTGAGTCATTTTTCCTTTCAACTTATTTTTATAAATGAAAGCCACATTGTACAGACTTCTGGTCCATAGAATTCAGACCACCACCAGAGACGGGCAAGCCTGCTCCTACCAAATGAATACACACTACGGACAACAAAAATCAGTGGCCATTGCCCACCCTGAGAACCTGAAACAGATGCCCCCAGCCTGGAATGAAAAGTCTGGGAGTCCAGGAATGGAAAACTGGTGGTCCCAGGGCTCCCCACCGAGAAGGGCTGCTCCCCTGGCCCTCCCTTTGTCAGTGGGAATATTTCTGTCAGAGACACATCATCGCAAGGGATTTCAGGTCAGGATGCCTCTGTTACAGGAGGTTGGTGTGAGACACAAGGTGTGCTACTTTGGCCAAAGCCACCTGTGACACTCAGAAGGCATGCTTCCAAGTCTCCCATCGCTTCCACGCATCCTGAGCAGTCCTGCCAATTCATCGCACTAACACTTGCACGCCGGTCTGCAACAGCCCCGCCGCCCACAGCCGGGGGCTGCTCTGCGGCTCAGAGTCCCCCCTCCCATTACCAGATGCATCCCTGTCCTTTGATCCATAATGCAGGACTCGTGGCTTCCTATACGACCCTGGACTTTATTTTGTTCCCTTGGCCAGAAATCCCCGAATATGTGTATCTCTAAAGTCAGTGACCGGCCTATTGGCAGATGCTCGGTAACTGCTGAATGGGTGGTGGGCTTGTTCTGCATGAGATAAATGATGCATGAGGACTGAATACTGTGGGCTCTGCACACGGACATCATTTACAGTGAAGAGCATGCAGGCTGGGAGGGTTCTAGCAAGGACACCCCAGTGGTAAATGGCAGCCCTGGGATCCCACCTTCAAAGGCACACAGACAGCAGGGAGTATATTTGGGCTAGACAAACTCTCTTCTCGGAATGGCTTGAGAAATTTAGTTACATTATTGCCCAACCACTTGTTTTTAAGAAAAGGATGTCTTTGTTTGTTTTGAGGAAGACTTTTAGAGTTAATGCTACAGGTGAACTTGTCTTGACATAAAGACATGCAATAGAAACCTCATGCCTTGACCACACTGTTGGCCAGCTTTTATGTTATGGATACTGATGGTACTGCTTCTTCCCCCCGCCCCCCAAAATCTGCTCTGCAGTCCCATGACATAATTGGTCGCAAAGAATAAACTATAGACCAAGGTGTTCGGCTCCTGGGCTTTGTTTTATAAAAGAGGAGAAAACAGCAGCTAAATGTAATTTCTCTGTCTTTCACTGGGCAATACAGAGGGGGGACAGTCGAGAGTGCACGGGAATCCAGACTAGATGCATGAGGTGAAAGTGATGCCCACTGTCACAACTAAATTTCAATAAAAGAAAAGAAATTACTGAATTCTTTTATTTTACGACATTCAGAAACGCGAACCTGCGGGGGAGGGGCAGGAAATGCTACCAGAGCACCCTATTCAGGTGACTTACTCATGTGAAAAGTCACTGAGGTGGAAGACGGGTGGTCAGAGGCGCTGGCACTGCAGACTGTCGCTAGGACGAGCCAGCGTCCAGGGGAGAGGCTCTGGGACAGCTGTGGCTGTGCTGGGTCATGCTTCCAGCTGTGGTGACCACAGGCAGATTCGACTTCCCGGTAGCGTTCACCCAAACGGTCTCATTTAAACAGGAAACTCAAGGGACAATTGCAGGACACACTGCTGTGGGTGGACACAGCCCCTGCCTCGCATGTCACTCACACTGCAGCTTACCCTGGGTCTGCGCCCCTGAGACCCGCACCTCCTTGCCCTGTGCGCTCCCAGTCATGGACAAGAGCTTTCTTTGTCTTGCTGATAAGCCATTTATTTGCCATAGGAAAACACAGAACCCAGAGAGAAGGCTTATTAGTCTGAAAATACTAGAGAAATCGAGTTTTACCTCCAAAACTCGAAACTGACCTGCTGGAGGTCAGTTTATTTTCATGAAATGCTGTTCCTCTTGTGCTTCCAAGAATGCTGGAAATGGGGTGGCAACGGGGGGGGGTGGAGGGGTTTTATCTATTGATGCCTGTGGCCCCATAAATCAGATTTGCCAGATAGACTCAAAAAGTCCCTTATATTTTTATTTGGACTTTTAGATTCTTGGCAACTTCTGAAATTGTCTCCGTTTTGCTATCTGTTCATCAAATATGTGGTAACTGTGTAACTGGGGAGCGTGGTTGACCCAACCTGTTCAGCAAAACTGTGTTTACAGCAAGGGCTCCCCAGAATGGCTGTATCTTGTCAGGATATCACTGTGTTTGGAAAATGCCAGCAGGACAGGAAAATTTTATTGTAAGGTCACTTTAAAACGTCACTACAAACTACTTTGTGTATTGTCAAATTTTGGAAAAGATTAAGTGACGCTGTGGCCAACATGGAGAGATGTTTTGTACGATAACCCTGGGTTACAATGGTCTGAAAGAGCGTGGCCTGGGACGGGCTGTGTTCTGGTGGTAAGTTATTGCAGATGGGGAATGTGTCAGGACACGCATGCAAAAGGACGGGAATACAGAGAGATTATAATAAAAAAGGATTAGTCTGGTAAGATTTTAACAATAATCTCCATCTGCTACGTCTCCTTCTAAATCTGTTGAAATATTTTTGTGGGGGATTCTGTTTGCTCTAACTTCTGTTTAATAGTTTGCTAAATCCTAGACTGTGGTAGGAATACAAACAGTAGGAAGAGAAAAGATTCACATCTCAGATGAACTTGAAAGGTCACTCCTCCCCGATATTCCAATTCTGTAGTATTAGTTTTACAGTGTGTACTGATTCTCAATTCAATTTGCAATTTTTATTACAAAATTTGATCTACAAATATGTTGGTTTCAATTACAGACAAATCTGGGAATTAGCTAGAGTGTCTGGGAAGCGATGGCGGCAGGAATGTCAGAAGGTTTCAAGGGGATCAGACCCAGTGCTATAAACACCAAGTCTTGCCGAATGACCAAAGCACCCGTCAGACTGGTGGGAATTTCAAGGTCTAGTCAAGTATATATAATAAACCTTGAAAGAGCCACCAAAACAAAGTCCACCCACCTGGAAGTAGTAAAAACTCAAAATTTAGGACAAAAACTCAAAATTTAGCAAAGTGCCAAAGACGATGATGCTAAAAACCAGCCATCCATCCATCCAACCAACCATTCAACCACCCCAATAACAACCTAGAAAAAAGGGCCTCCAAGACAATGACGCTGCGTGCGGCCACCTCTTTGGGGTCAGATTAGCCCACGGGCCTTTTCTATAGAGTAACCCACCTAAGATAATAACTCTAGGGCTATCTATAAAATGCAAAAATGATCGTTGCCCCTCAAAAGCTTGATTTCTCCCTCATTCCCACCTCACTCATTCCTAGCTTTCTGCAAGCTAGCTTCCTGCTCCTCCCTTACAGGACTTACAGGTTTCCCTCCTGAGAACGCTCCGTCTACCTCACCCCTGCCCTCCATCCAGGCATCGTATCTGAGGGACGGATCACACTACATACACCAGCTCCTACCTGTGACACTTTTTGTTCCTTTAGCTGGCTTCATTTTGTAAGCACTTTTCATTCCTGACAATATGTAAAATTGTACTTACTTACATAAGTTTATATACTTATTATTTATTAGATTCATATATATAATGCGTGTGTGCATATCTCTTGCACTAAAACAACATGCATGTCTCATGACAGTAGGGGTTTATACGTCTTACTCACTGCTACGGAGCCAGTGCCTTGCAGGTACACGGAATGTGTTTAGTAAATATCTGTATGTTTGTATATATTCATAACATCTAAGGACTCTTTCATGGGATATGCACTCAGTTACTGGTCTCAGTTCTTTCTCCTTGTATCATGCTTACAAAAACTGCTGGGTACCTAATATTCAGCCAGACACCATGCTAGGCAAGATGAAAAGTGACATTTCACTGAAGGAGTTTTCGTTTACTACAGAACACAGTGATCATGGGCCAATGGCTCAATTTCAATCTGATGGATATCTGAATGCCTAGAGAGTAAAGCGCAGAAAGAGACTTCTCCTCAAGGATCGTGGCCCTCAGAGAAAACTACATGGAAAAGCACTTTATGGGAAAAAAAGTAGAACCTTAAGGGATGGGGGAGGCTGTGGAAACAGAGAACCTCATGTTGGCCAAAGACTCTAAGAAAGACCAGGAGGAACAAATGCCACGGAGATGGGAAGTGCCATGCTTTCTGAGAAACACAGTGTTTGTGATGGGGACAAAGCAGAGAGGTAGATGGCTGAACAGAGCCAGACTGTGGAAGGCCCCAAGGACGAGGCTCGTGGACAACGGTGTCCTTGGATGGGGGAGGGCCATGAGCAGCACAAGACACAGAGACGGGGGCCAGGCGTCAGTGCTCTAGTCCCTGTGCTGAGTGGTGAGTTCAGAGTAGTTATTTAATAAATTTGGGTATTAAGAGACTAACAGATAAAAAGAATCTAATGATAAAAGAAGGCCATGCATGGAGCACTAAAGACGGCATGTCCTGAATCAAGAATTGTGAGTAATCCAGGTGTAAGCATCTGAGGTTAAGGGAGTAAATACTTAGACGGATTGGTTATTTGCTCTGGAATCAGGCTTGGGTTTGGATTCTCCCTCTGCAAGGTCAGTTCACGTCACTGGATTTCAGTTTCCTCAACTGTGAGCCTGGGTCTCCTACCTTGAGTCATTATGCGGCTGGAAAGGGTGAATGGGAGTGAAGGGGCTGATTAACCACTGTAACAGTGAGCATCCACAGAGTCCGTTAAGACAGGCAAAGCATTATCCCAAGTGCTTCACATACACAGTAATATACGGCCATCACGCTGCCATCAGAAGGGATGGTGGGGCCATCTGAACCTGCACCCCCCAGCTCCCATTTAGCCGCCCTTTGCACCACACCTTCCCACCCCACCAATCGCTGAGCCCAGGGCAGACAGCTACCCAGCGTGGGCAGGAATCCCATCACAACCAATGCTGACCACTTTAGAAAAGTTCCAACATAATTTAAAATTTATCCAAAAATATTGAAAATCAGATAGTAAACATGAACAACACATAATGTGGGGTGTTTTCTTCACATAACTAACTTTCTTGTAAGAATGTCTAGTGAGAACCATCAGAAGATACTGTTCTGTTGTCACATGAGATCCTGATGTTTAAGTTACATGCTAATGATCAAAAAGAAAAACAAGGGAAGGACGGGATGACTGCTTTTATCCCTAACGTGTGCCCTTCTCGGTGATATTCACATGTGAAGTTCCACAGTTACAAACAGTGCAAGGGCATCAAATTTCAGAATAACAAGTAGAAACTAGCAGCAAATCCAAATCCATCCCCCATTAAAAAAGAAATATATGGCTGAACCTAAACAATGAGAGTGTTAGGAGCACCGACCCCTGTGCATTCAAAATCCACATACAAGTTTTAATTCTCCAAAAACTCGATTAATAGGCTGCCGCCAACCAGAAGCCTTGCTGATAATGTAAGCAGGTGATTAATATATAATATATATGTTATTATATATAATATATTATATATTATACATTAATATGTAATATATATGTTGTATGTTATATGTATTATATATGTATGTTATATGTATATGTATTATATACTGTGTTCTTACAATAAAGTAAGCTAGAGAAAAGAAAAGAAAATGTTATTAAGAAAATCACAAGGAAGAGAAAATACATTTATCGTATGGTACTTGTCGAAATAAAATCCACATATGAGTGGACTTGCAGAGTTCCAACCACCGTTGTTCCAAAGGTCAACTTCACTTAGTGTCTGTGAGTCAAACACACTCAATGTACAAAAGTATTACAAGTGTACAGTATATACCTGTAGGAATAAGAACCAGAAGATGTGTTTACACGATATGCTACATAGCACCGTGGCCCCTGGGAAGTCACCTGGCCGTCCCACAACCTTGCTTCCTCGTCTGTGAATGAACACTCTTCCTAAGTCTCTCTCCAACTCTGACGTCCTTTTCGTTTAATATGATAAAGGGCCACAGGCTGGATCAGGAAAGTGCTAACATTTGACTTAATACCTGTTAATGTTTGAATTATAGTCAACTTAGGAAGAGAAGTATTGGCAAATGTCACATGATTTCAGTAGGAGGGGGAGACCTCTGGCAGTGGTTGGCTGGCATCTGAGTGAGAATTGTTTGCTGAAACAATCCCTACCTCATGGGTCCAGGTGGGACGCAGAGCCGCTTTCCCACCATGGAGTCTGAAAATGCCAGATTCTCACTCTACCAGATCGCTTGGCTGCTAGGGCATGGGTAACCTAGGAGCTAAAATCTGACCCTGGTGACCGAAAGAAGCAGGAATGGAGCAACACTCTTTGGTGGGGTTAGCCAACTTTGGCGGTGCTGGCTGCAAATCTGGCTCCTGCTGGCTGGGGTTGAGGGAAGTAACATCTCACCAGGTCAGTTATGTGTGGGAATTATGAATGCAGCTTTGGCTATGTAGCGTCATTGTCATTTTCTGAACTACCCGATACCCTTTCAATCAATTCCATTTCTACATAAATCAGAAAGCATCAGTTTCCCTCACTTAGATAACTAAGGACCCTGGCTGTGACTGCTGGTGACAGCTGCCTTGGGGACATAAAGAGTTGTTGATGCCCCTTGCTTATTTGTCTTATTTTTCTAAAACCATCTCATTATCTTATTTTCTCAGGATAATTTGCAAACCGCTTAGCATATACAATCAAGCATTAAATTACAGGGTCAATTTCAAGACTGCAATAACAACAAAAGTATGACCAAAATGTCCAAAACTCTACCTGTTAATCATAAGCATAGCACTTTTCATAAAGAAGCCCCAGAAGAACATTTTACTTACTGACAGGGCTTAATCAGAGGGTGACAGGTCAGCGCTGACAGTGTGAGGGCTGACGGTGTTGGACATCTACGCTTAGATCCAGTGGGCAGACGGTGGCTACCAGTCATTTCCCCAGGAGACGATCTAAAATCTCATTCAATGAAGCAGTCTTTCTTTGATCATCAGTCACAGGGAGGAGGGGACCGAGGAAGGGCAGTAACCTATGTACCAGATATTACGCCCAATACTTTGCCAATGTCACCGAATTCTCCAGATAACCCTGTCACAACTGTTTTCAAGTAACAGATGGGAAGAGCAGAGGCTGAAGGTAGTTAAGGCTGAGAAGGAAGAGGCAGATGTCAGGTGGGACTGAAGGAAACAAAAGAGGCTCTCCTACCATTGCAGGTAGCCCCATCTGGGGCAGTTCCTAGTGTTCTGAGACACGGTCAGGCCACTAGAGCCTTGGAATTCCATGATGGCTTGAAACGTCCAGACCCGAGGACCCAGGCACTATGTTCGCTCTTGGAGCACTGGCCCACTGCTAGGATCTCTGGCTATTTCTGCATAAAACCCAGGCACTCTGCCCTGTGACACAACTCTAGGAATAATCAAGCCTGTGGGCTAGAGAAGCCAAACTCTATTCCCAACATTTAACCTATTTTGTAGGAGTGAGAGTGAGCACTGCTGGGCCCAGCGTTCGAGTCTGAATCATCCAAGGCATCATTTATCTTTAGCGTTGATCTGCCGGCTTCTTCTGAGAAGAAGCACATCTGCTCAGGCCGCGAGTGAGCCCGTTTCTCACCAAGAAGCTTTCCGATGGGTCTGCTTATCCTGAACTCTCCTGTGTGGGTGACCGAGTTTTTGAAATGGTTAGATACCATCCCTGGGTTACAGACATCCAAATATACATCCTGCATGCAGAATTTTGATTGCTGACCACCTTAAATTTGATTCTATTCTGTGTTCTCTAATCTGCTGGCATTTTGGTAGTAATGAAATCGTCTATTCTGAAAAAGGAGAAAAAAGCCAATTACATAGTGAGGTTTAGATTATGTTTAGAAAAAATGGTCAACAAGTGTTTTACTCTTTTAATTATTAAAACGTTTTAAATATATCCTAAAAAAAAGAAAAGAAAAAGAAAAAACAGGCTTAGAGAAGTCGGATATTAGCTCTTGTGCTCTGAAAACAGGCATATTTTTGAGCCCTAAATGAGCACATTATGGAAAGGGGTTTCCCAAAGTTTTAGGCTTCAAGCCTTATTGTTTTCTCACTTTTCTTTTGCCAACTAAAATGTTGTTTAGAATTGATATTGGATAGCGAACAGCTGCAAGTTCTGGCTGAGTGTTTTCCTAGAAATACCAGTTCCAGAAAGAATTTCCACCCGTTTCCCTCTCCCATGAGCCTTCACAGTGGATCAAACTTATTCTTCTCAAAGATCATGGTCCAAATGTTTACCAGGGCAGTCAAGCGTCTGGGAAACAATGCCAGGGTGGTATTTTTAGCTGTTGGTCAAAGGAGAGACCACTTCTGATCTACCCAGTATGTGGGTGAGGTAGGAAAAACCCCCATTTCCAATTCAGAAATAGAGGAGCTATTCTGCTGTCTCACGGGAGGACACGCACGCAAGGAGAATTTGTTCTCTGTGATGCCCAATGTGGTCCGACTCTTGTTGGAACTACTTTGGAGGCAGGTGTAAGACACAGACACTGGGTTAATTAGGATCTGGATCACTTGGGGCCTTCTTACTGATAATTCCTTAATTTGCATTTCTTCTTCATCTACTACAACGTCTTCCATTTGTTGAACTGAATAAGAGGAAACGACTGAAAACGGACAGGGTTATAATATTACAGTACTGGGTTCCGTCACTTACTAAACCTAACATAGCACTGTTGTTCGGGGGCACTCTGAACATCATTCTGCCCTTAAAGCAGGGAAACATATTATCATGGACGATAACCACATGCAAGCCCTTTGGATTACAGCAGTCATGCAAAAGAAGGGCTAAACACGTCTTGAACAGGAAGGGCAGAGTACGTGTTGCTAGCAAGCACACAGCTAAACAGTGACAGTGTTTGGGGGAGGTTGCAAGGCAGCAACACATTTTGATACCTTTGCTAATGCTAATTTTGGGGGAAGCTGTATTAGTTTGCTGGCACAGCTGTAACAAGGTGCCACACACCCAGTGGCTCCAAAATGTCTTCTGTCACAGCTCAGGAGGCTGGAGGTCTAGGAGAAGAGTGTCCACTGGCTGGTTCCTTCTGAGGCCGTGAGGCAGAATGTGTTCCAGGTCTCTCCTAGATTCTGGTCGTTTCTGGTGCTCTTTGGTGGTTCCTGGCTTGCAGAAGCATCAGCCTGACCTCAGCCTTCATCTTCACACAGTGTCCTCCTTGTGTGTGTGTGTGTGTGTGTGTGTGTGTGTGTGTGTGTGTGTCTGTGTCCAAATCGCCCCTTTTTATAAGGACATTGGGTCATATTAGATTAGGGCCACCCTTCTACAGAGTGGAGTCACTAATGTAATTTAACTAACATGAAGTGTAACTAATTCTATTACCAATGATCCTATTTCCAAAAAGGCCTGATTCTGAGGTACTGCGGGTTAGGACTTCAGTGTGTGAAGTTTTAGGGGACCCTATTCAACCATAGCAAAGGCCCTCAAAGAAATGACTTATAAAAAGTTACCTTGCAACTAATTATATCTTGCAGATTTTATTTTCAATCACTTGCAGCATCTCATAGACACTACGAAGTAAATTTTTACAGACCAGCCTGGGTCTTCTTTCTTTACTCGCCCTCTCCCCTAGAGCAGAAATCTAGAGAATAGGACACTATGCCAGAATCCACAGAATTTGCACCAGTGGACTGTGGTCAAGGGTCAAGACTGATGACAATGCTCCGCTATTTCGCTTTATCTAGGAAAACCTAGATTGTTAAGATTTATGCAATTCACACAGCTGTTGTTTTCATTATTTTCCTATGCTATTAAATACTAAGTTACTTAACAAGACTGGCATTGATATTGATCACAAAAATAGGTCTTTGCTGCTTCCAGCTCAAGTCAGTCTCCTGAGCTGCAGACCCACAGAGTCAACAGGAAAACTCTGCCTGGGTATTTCGTGGCCCATTACAGCTGAACGTGCACACAGGTGCGTTCATCACCTCCCCTGCCTTCCTCTCCCCCTGGGCTCCCCTGGGTCACTGTCCAGCCAGCTGCCATTACTCTTGACTCTTCCCTCTCACTCCTTTATCCAGTCTTGTTATTATCCTGTTGGTCATTCATTGGGTTTTTTGAATCTGTAGCTTGCTGCCCTTCATTGTTTTGGGAAAATCTGCAAAATTGCCTGCCCTGTTCTCTCTCTTCTCCTCTCCTCCTGAAATTCCACCCTTCAGGTCCCTCGCCTTTGTTCCCAGTGCCCACCTTCTTGTCTCTCCGTACTGGACTCTCAGATGAATTCCTCTGATTTATCTTTCAACTCAGTGAGTCTCTCTTTAGATCTTTAGATGCATCTAAACTTTTTGATCTTAAGGAATTTCAGGTACCGTATTTTTTTTTTAATTTCATTAGGTTTTCTTTTTAAGTCTACCAGCTTTTTTCTTCTTTAGTATTATGACCTTTTAGGTGTTTTCAAAGTGTTATACCTTTAAGCATGGTAAGTTGAACTGTGCCCTCCTCCACCGAGATATAAATCTTAACCTCCAAATGTGGCCTTCTTCGGAAACAGGATTGTTATGGGTGGAACTAGTTAAGCTGAGGTCATAATGGAGTAGGGTAGGTCCCTAAACCAGTATGACTGGTGCTGTCACAAGCAGAGAGGCATGTAAAGACACAGGGACACACACAAAAGAGTGACATGTGATGACCAAGGCAGAGAATGGGGCTATGTGGTTGTGACTGAAGGAATGCCAGGGACCATGAGCAAACTCCCAGAAGCTACACAGAGGCAAGGAAGGGTTCCCACACAGGCTTCAGAGGGAATGTGCCAACACCTGCTTTCCACACTTCTAGCTTCCAGGACTGTGAGACAATACCTTCCTGCTATCTTAGGTTCCCCAGTTTGTGGCACGTTGTTATGGCAGCCTGAAAAAACTAATCCAGTACTGATGGTTATTTCATGAAATGTGGCTGATAAGTTCCATTTATAAAGTTCTTGCCAGTCGGCTTTGGCCATTTCTTCTTTCTGCAGACTTTTGCTAATGAGACTATGTTTGTTTACATGTTCATTTATTCTTGTGAGTTACTAATTTTCTTTGGGAAATTATCTGTAAGAATTCTTTGAGAGTTGATGAAGGTGCATTTTTTTAAAAATTTTGTTTATTTATTTGAGAGAGAGCAAGACAGATAGTGACAGAGCACAAGTGGGGAGGAGAGAGAGAAGCAGGCTCCCCGCTGAGCGGGGAGCCCGATGTGGGACTCGATCCCAGGACCCCAGGATCATGGCCTGAGCCAAAGACAGGTGCTTACCTGACTGAGCCACCCAGGCGTCCCGTGAAGGTGCTTTCTTTGGAAAGGATTCACTTTTGCTACAAAACTGTTGGCGAGGGGAGTAGTAGGGAGGGGTGGATGGCACTAGCCTGGGACCACTTTAGAAAAATGCAGCATGACCTGAGTTTTTTTTCCAACCACCTAATTGGCTCTGTAAAACTAAAAAGGGCACTCCTGTGGTTATAATCTTCAGGGACGGGCCCCCCCTTTCTGTTTAATGTCAGGTAGCACGGACAAGTTCCCTTCTGCTCTGGGCACTGCAGGTAGAGTTCTCCGGGGCCCACCTTCATGGAGGGGGTGCCTCTCAAACTCTCCACTGGTGGAGTCTTTGTGTCCTCGCCCCACCCGCTGGGCCTTGCAAAGGGAGGCTCCGGTTTGCCATTTGCCAAATGTTTTGAGGGCAAATCTGTGGAATATTCCACTTGACTTCCTCGATTTGTGGCTCCACTTAAATTTGGGCCTGATATTTTCTATTATCTTGTCATTTTGCCAATACCCTTTAAATGGTCTTTAGATTACTTTATGCAGCACCTTTAGTTGTTTTAAGTGGAAGAGTCAACGCAAATAGCAAACCAGTCCCATTCCCGGAATTCCCACAGCCCATTAGTCTGGAAGTCTGACCGACTGTCCCTCTTTAAGTCTCCTTAAGCTCCATGGTGATGTTCTGGTTCAGGCTCCGTAACATCCGAGCTGCTTGGCTCTGCAGTTTCTCACCCCATCTCTTCCAGCCTCTCCTCCACACGGAACCGCAGGGGCTTTTCAAAATCCAGTCTACTCCCTCTGGAAAACCCTCCCTTGGCTCCACATTTGGCCAGAGCAAAGTCCAAACGCCTGAGCCGGATTCCTCAAGAGCTGGTTCTGGGTGGGGTTTCCAGGTTCACACCTTTCCCTGCACTCTGCTGGGTCACATTAATTCCTCTTCAGTTCTGGGGTTTCCCACTCACTGCACATGCTCTTTCTCACCTTAGAATGTCATTCCTTTCACTTTTGGTCTCTATTTAGGGGGAGGGACAAGATTCTTTTTTTTTTTTTAAAGATTTTATTTTATTTATCTGACAAAGAGAGAGAGCACAAGCAGGGGGAGCGACAGGCAGAGGCAGAGGGAGAAGCGGACTCTCCCCTGGGCAGGCAGCCTGATGCAGGACTCGATCCTACAACCTTGGGATCATGACCTGAGCTGAAGGCAAACGCTTGACTGACCGAGCCACCCAGGTGCCCACGAGATTCTTTTATAAGTCAGTGAGACACTCGGATCTAGACAATCACTGAAAGTATTCTTGATTGTTGACTCAGATCGCATCTCTGTTCAGGAGCCTTCCTGTACGGTGCTCTGGCTCGGAACTCCCCAGAGCCACCGGGGCGGGTGTCACGGCACCGTCCCTGCGTGAGGGAATGTGGACCTACCTCAGTGGACCGCACAAAAACTGCTGCAAGGGTCAGGTCTCTAAACTCAGCCCTCAGCCACAGCACAGAACTCTAGCGTTTGACTATGACTATGGCACAAGCTGACTCATTGGGATAGTAACCTGGTCACAGAGGATATTAAAACAGCTGCTAGCTCAGCGCGTGGTAAACAGATGCCGAGAAATATTTTTCACCCTGTGTGTGCATGCGCGCGACAGACACACACACACGTGTAAGTAGGTGTGCTGTTCTCTTGCATTCAAACTACAATGAACGCATTCCAGGTTGTATATTAACTGCTATTGATTTATGCCCTAAATTCATGTCATGTCTATTAGGGACTGTAATAAAACACGGATGGTCTTGCCTGTTATCTGCCATGAGGCCAGCAGAGGGGGCAGGTGAGTACTACCAGCGGACATGGTCTTTGTATTCCCATATAGGTACCATCTCTAGCAGGTTTCCCTTTTAATTTTTATTGAGTCAAGCAAGACTTTTTGACCTATAAATAAAAAAGATCACTGAAATATGCATCCAGGATTTTGGGGGAAAGTATGTTGGATTTCTTTTCCTATAGGTATTCTACTAGAAGAGTGCTAGGACTTTTATAAACCATATGTGTGTGTGTATATATATATATATATATATATATGTGTGTGTGTGTATATATATATATATATATATATATATTTCCCCTTGAGGGAAACAGATGCCAGGAACTAGGTATGTTAATGCTGCTATAAATGTCCTCTTTTTACAGGCTTCGTACAATTTACTTCCTTTCATTTTTTTTTTCTTTTGTATCAGTCTTTCTTTGAATTTAGACACTTTCCTTGAAATAAAACATTTGGGAAGTATAGTTTAATATTAATAGAGCACCAAAGACATTGAGCTAGGGTTTAAGACAAAAAGTGGAGCACATACATATCATATTATTAGGAGAGACTTCAATCATCAGTTGACAGCCATCCTTAAGTCGACCAAGGAACAAGAATGGCATGGAGTTATTTTTATACGCTTGAATGCAAACATCACTTCCTTTTATGCATAACTATTTGTTATATTTTTAATGTAATTCCTTAGAAACTATGTATAATTCTTCAAAAATGAGTTTTTATACTTGTAACTCCATAATCAAGCCTAATTTCCCACAGGAAGATTTTTTTATATCAAGTCAGTCAGGCAGACAGGAATACCAAAAGGGGGTCATGTGCTTTTATTTTTTTTTACTACTTTGACATAAGCAAATTTATTTATGTTAACCTATAACCAAGAGAGATAATATATCTTCATGTAAATAGCACATATGACATTTTTATCTCTTATTTTAAAAGGTTTCTCATAATTAAGATAAAAATTTTATAAATTTAGATTAAGCAAAGATTAATCAAGATGGCATTAAGCCACTTTCAAAGGAAAATTCATTCTGAGAGAAATTTATATAGTCCTTTAGTAGAATGGTTATGACAAAGAGACTGGGCACATTTCCCATGAGCAAAGAATTTGAATTCTCTAAAACCTTGTTTAAATAAATCTAGGACCATTTAATATAAAAATTATAAGTCCACCTCAAAATGTCTCATGAACCATGTGTTAGTCAAAGGAAAGAGTCTATTGACTTTATATTGGTCATGGGTATAACAGCAATCATTGACTTCAATCAACTGAAAGAAAATGTTTAGCATTTTTTTTCCTATGGGGAGAAAACAGGACATAGAATTACTGGCAAAAATATTATCAGGCTAATACACTCATCTGCTGTTTTATAATTTCATCCACTGACTTTTTAAAGTTTTGACTTGTATCTTGACCTTTTGGGCCTTTTTTTTTTTTTTGATGAGAAGATAAAATACTCCATAATAATATTAGAGAATGAAAATATTTTAAAATCAAACAGCATTGGAGATAACTTTATATAACAGGAGAATTACATAAACTAAAATATTCCTAAAAATTCAGGGAATTTATGATGAAATCTTAAAAAAAATACTTACTTGGATATTTTCCAAGTTTCTAATAAATAAAAAGCTTTTTCTCTTCAATCTTTAAAGATACCTATAACAGACAATGTGGCTTTAAAATGCAAGCATTCTTTAGCAGATGCTATGCTGGTTCACAGCAGCGCAGACTATAAAAATTTCAGAATCTTTTAAGTTTCTTTAAAAAACGATCTGTCCTCTCAAAATGTCTTTCAGACAGCATCATAGCAAATACTCCAAAAAGCCAGAAGGAATGAGTATTTGGTACCTTTTTAATTGAGCTAAGCTAAGAACGACAGCCGCTGGAGAAAAATCTCCTATGATTAGTCTGATTTTTCCATTGGTGTAACTCTCTCCCCAAGAGCCTCTGTGGCCCTCCCTCTGTCAAGCAGAAATGAGGTGGCTGCAAGAAGACAGATCATTGTCACAGATATGGCTGATGCTATCTGGGCCTCTGCCCTTTGGTCCCAGCACTTACTCCATCTGCTCTCCGAATGAAAACAGGTCTGGTAATGCAGGGGAAGTGGCTGTTTCCCAGGAAAGGAAATTGCCTGAAAACACATCTGGCAAAGGGCTTTTTCTCCTCCACTGGCAGGCAGAATCTTGTTTTAACAAAATATACGTTTCCTCACCTTCCACAACGGTGAAGTCTACGGAGCCAGGGCCCCCATTCTAAGCGGGAGGCATTTAATTTGTTCTCTAAATACAATGGGCCAGCTACATTATGTCACATGCTATCTATATTTAATTGAACAGGAAATTGTGCTAAACGAGGCATCATACCTCATTTCAGAACCGTGTGTATTCTACAAGGTAAATCATCCCCTTCTAGCTATCTACATCCAATGAAACTGAAGAGGCAAAGAGAGGAGAAAAACAGTTGGTAAAGCCAGGAAATTGAGAAGGTGGTGAGAATGTATATATAAAGCTTAACTAATGCAGTGAGAGAATCGGAGGGATTTCCAGAGAGTCTATGCTATGCCAGTTCACACAATTGGATTTTAAGTCTGCAATGACGTGTGCGCTTCTGAGAGGACTTTCCCCACTCACGGACACCAGAGGTCCAGGATACTGAAGTGGGCACGGGGGTGGGGGGGGCTCCACACATGACCCAGGGGTTCCAGCTCGAGATGACCAAAGGCTACAAGAAGTCTCTGGCAGTGAGATGGAGTCCGTCACTTGGGGTGTGTATCTGTGCTGCACAGGGGTGACTGCCAGGATGAAATGGCCCTCCAAAGACGTTAAAGCTTTGCCATGCTAAAATCAGGGTAAAAAATCATTGCTTTAAATTCTCCTAAAATTCATCACTGTTAATGGAGAAGAAAGGCCCAGAGACACACTGGGCTGATGGGATCCTTATCACCCCACTTCACTGAGCCTTGATTTCAAGATCTATCATGGGGGCAAGACTTATCTTCCAAGCGGATGTGTGTGTGTGTGTGTGTGTGTGTGTGTGTGTTCATAGTCACACTTCCTTTTTTTTCCTTTTCCTTTTGTCTTTATGGTAACTTGAAGGGGCCTTTTCTATGGCATTTTTTTTCCCCCAAATCTCATGGCTGGGAATTATCTTTCACCTGTCAGGTTCAAGAGTTACTGGTTGTTCAACATGATTAGCGATGGGGGGGGGCATCACCAATGTTTTTGCAAATGGCTCTAGATTCCACCTGTACATAAGGTTCAATTCAACATATATCGACATCGAGTAGAAACAGACATCTTCTGTGAAACATAAAGAAATCACTACAGAGGGAGCCTGCTTTTGGAAAGCTGAAATGCTGATTTCCTTCCCTCCCTCTCTCCGTCCCTTCCTTCCTCCCTTCCAGTCGTGGCTTCATCTTTAGTTCTCATTCATTACTATACACAATTTGGAAATAAAAGTAGTAAAAATAACTTTCTCTAACAACCATTTTAAGTCCGCTGAACTTTCTAATGGTTTTCCCTGTGCACTGAACATTAAATTGTACATAAACACGTTGACTGATTTTATTTGGCCAATTTTTAAAAAGCCAGGGAGAGGGAGGGCGATGGCAAATATCTCCAAGGCCCTCTGGCTCCAGCAGGCCAGGCAGGCACCTGAGTGTCCTGAGTGTGCCTGTCTGCCTACAAATGGCCAAAAATTGAAACAGAGTGTCCCCAGCTTCATTTATTAGAGTATTTCAGTTCTGCAAGTCCCTCCTATAGCAACATAGCACTTTCCAAAAATTAAGGCCACGCTGGCCAAGTGAGCTTGCCCCAGTCTCCGTGCCCGAGGCAGGCAGGCAGTGCTGGGATGACAGTGTTCTGCTCTGGGTGGTGGTGAGCAGAGCGGGCACGAGAGGGTTCTGGAGGTTCTGGGCAGACAGGATGGCCGAAGCCTTGGGCTCAAAGGTTCAGTAGATGTGGGAGATCCATGTGCCTCTTAGTACCTGAGTACTTTCCATGTGTTTTCAATCAAGGGTGGGCTTCTCAGAGCAGACATCTGCCAGGTTCACCTCCTGGGATTTTAACAGTTCAGAAAGCTACACCCCCCGCCCCAGAATAGTCAGTCCCACTTCCATCCCTTCATTTGTCCAACAATTTAACCATCCAGTTGAATCCTGATTATTAAACTGGCTCACTCTACAACAGCAGAGCTCACATGGGCCAACTCGAAAATTCTGGTTGGCAATCCATGGTTTGGGGCTGCCCCACTTGGCGCTGTTCCACAGCTGGTATCCTTTTTTTTGGTTTCGTGGTCGCTGAGACACCATTCAAACAGAGTGTAATGTCTGGGAGCTTCTGAGATGGCTCTGGGTGACTTGGGGCCTCTGGAAGATTGTGGTAGGTCAGATTCCCTGATCCAGACAGAAGTGGATCTCCATCGACATGGACCTACATTTCGGGAGGGGGCAGGGAGGCCACAAACAATGGGAGATCCTCTGGCATTTCCCACACATTAGAGCTTTTGTTCCACAGACCAGACTGAAGCGGGGTCACAGCTCTTTGTCATGCTGACCTTCTTTCAGCAATAGGTAAACGTGGTCTTTTTGGGGCTATCAAACACAATTTCCCTTGTTATCGAGTAAAATGCAAGGAGAACTTGAGACAGCTCTACAGAAAAAATCGGGAGCCTCCAAAATCTCAGCTGATGACATACAGTATGGGGGAGAAAACAAACATTATTAAGAAAATAAATAATACCAGGCACAGCTGTCCGGCAGAACTGTTAGGAAAAAAAATGGTTGGGCAGGAAGGCAGCTTTTGGGAAGGCTGTAATAATATTTCTCGTTTCACAGCTTCATTGGCCTTTACTATCCCATCGGCAGGGCACTGAAGAAAACTCAGGATTCTCTTTGAAGATGAACAGTTAACAACAGTTCTGAGAAGCGGAGTCAAGCCTTGTTCAGGGTGGAGGGGGATCTGGGCTGGGCTTAGCCTGCCCCCCCGCCACCCCGGGCGCTGGGACAGGAGTAGTCACACAGCTACCAGAGAAGCACCACAGTGGGCCTATCTGTGGCTGAGGACAGGAGGGTTAGCTGCTGCTCCTGTCCTGAGGCTCCCCACCCAGATCTGCCTCTTCCTTCTAGGGCCTCCTACTGGCTCCCCTAAGTCACTGCAGGGGCCTTGCAGCTCCTCTCCTCAGTTGCTCAGTGATAGACTCTTAGAGTTCCATGTGCAGCTCCAACACCGAGAACGTCCCCACCGTTCTGGTTCTGGTGTGTTGCCTATGGTGGGCCCTGCACAAGTGTGACGTCTACTTTACACCAGAGTTGGGTTTCCAAGCACGCCTTCCTGGCCTTGCATTTCAGATCCAGCTTCAAAGTGGTGCTTTCTTTTTGGTCAAAGGTTCCTGCCCCTTTCGCAAGTCCATTATTCCTGGCTGGTCCCATGTTTCTCAATTCTTTACGAAGACATGCCATGATCTGAGACGTGGGAGAGTTGCCTGTGTACACTGGCTGTGCATTTACAGTGGCCTCAGTCCCTGTGTCACATCCCCACCCCAGCCGTGTCTGCTAGGTTCTAACTCAGGGGCCAGCAAACAGCAGCCCATGGCCTGTTTTAAATGGCTGGGGAGCTAAGAATGATTTTTACATCTGTAAGTCATTGCAAGTCACATTTCGGGGTCCACAAATAAAGCTTGGCTGGAACACAGTCACCCTCCCCCGTCCATGGACTGTCCACGGCCACTGTTATGCTACTATGGCAGGGTTGAGTAGCTATGACAGAGACGGGATGGCCTGCAGAGCCTCCAATATTAAGCTATCTGACTATCTGACCCTTTGCAGAAACAGTTCGCCATCCCCTGGTGTAAGCAGAGCTTTCCTCACAACTCTCTAATAATTAACTCTAATAATTTCCATTTAGGAACCTACGAAGAGATGCTTGGGCATGCCCCGACTTTGAAGGGACAGATAAGAAAGCATCCATACCACCGCCGATGGGGTCAGGGCCCCAGGAGCAGCATCTCCCTTCTGGATGTTCCCCCAAGCCCTCCTCTCACTGCACCCTGTTAGTTTATGGGTCTCTCCCTCACTCTTGTCTGAAGCGCCAGTACGTTATTATTCATCCCCAGTGCCCAGTAGAGGGTCTGACACAAACCAGCAGGCTGGAAGTACTTGCCATAGTACCTCTTCCTGCAGCCCACCTCCCTGGCCTGGAAGGCAGATGAATGATTTTTCAAATGGGGAATACCCTTAGAACAAAGAGTGTGTACCTTACGTGTCTGCTTCACACTCAGAGGATAATAACATAGTTGCAATACTGAAAGTACTGACAAAGAAAGGAATATTCGGACATGACTAATCTGTATCATTTCAATCCTAGAAGGCACTACAGAGAAAGGATCGTTGTGCTTTTCAAGCGAGCTGAGGCTTAGAAGTTAGCATTTGCTTCAGGTCTTAGAGAATCTCCAAACACAGGGCATGTCTTCAGAGCCTACATGCTCCCCCTACAGTTAAGACTGTGAATGGGTGCGTTTTCTTTATTTCCTCCTTCAGCAGAAACCATGTATCAGAATCATGGTGGCATCAAACAACGGCTTCTGCTCTAGGACCCTCCCAGAGCACTAGTTCTAGCTTTCCCAAGTGACAGAACCCTCTGGACATCTGGCCAAGTCTACGAACACCTTCTCAGAAAATGACATGTGCTACTTTATTTGGACATTAAGTAATAAGATTCGGGGGTGAGTCTGATGGCAATGTAGTGGTGAGTGCTGGTGCCAGCTTGAGACACTGTAACAAGATTGACTACAATTTCTACTGATGAAAAAGCCAGATACTGACCACTGTTGCTTCTGACCGATCCATAGTTAAAGGAGAGGCTATGTTTCAGTTACAGTTTGGTGAAGAAGGAAGACATATTTTTTGCCATCAAGTTTCCTATACCCCTTGAATTCTGTCTGTGGAGCTCAGGTTAAGAACCCCGGCTCTAGAAGTAACCTGGGAGCCAGCCCACACAGAGGAGGGATGTTTTTAAAGGTCTAATTAGGTCTCTTGAAAACACAAGTTCCGGGAAAATAGAATTCACTACACAAATTCCACAAGCACCCAAGAATTAAAATCATAGTTCTGGAATGCTCTGCGAGCTGCTCGTGCATGTTTTGGACTGACTCTGACTTTCATGGGTAGAGGGGTTCGTCAAGTCAGGGTGCAGATATACTTCCACCGACCAGGAAGAACAGAGCCTGTGCACCGAGATGCAAACAGACCGTGGTGAAGATTCCAAGGCTTTCCCCATGCACACTCTGGCTGGTTAGCATACTGTTAATCCCTCAAGTATTAAATTTTAGTTATGAAAGGAAGTCACCCAGGAGACTGACAAAGCCATAGAAGTGAAATAGAAAAACCTTGGGAGTTAATGCAATCCTGGAATTTTACAGATAAGGACAGTAGAGGAGAGGTGATGTGCCTGATTTAACTGATCCTGGGGAAAAACAATTACAAAAGGACAGGATTTGAGCAAATCCTGATCTAAACCAGAAAATATTTGTGCTCCTGTCTCACCAGCCTCTTATTTAAATTCTGATTTCTCTGTGTATTATAACTTGATGGACCATTAATCTGTCCAGTATATTTTGCTTTGAATATTGAAGTGGATATTTTGTTTAAAAGATGAAGCGTCAGAGCTCAGAAACTGGCTTTCCCAACACGATTTAATAAAGTGCGATGTTCCTATCCGATGCTTTTAAAGTGAAAACTTTGTGTATGTAGCAAATAGTTCAAAAATCAAGAAATACCAAGAAAACTATTTTCCCTGTGAAAAGGCAGAGAGTTTACAAGGGGAAGACTTCTTCCTTTTTGTTTGTAATAACAAAAATAAACCAAAGTCCTGACATATTTGTAGTATTTTTATTCCTAAAGGAAAAAACAGGAACTTTCATTGTACTTTAAAGTTATTAGCCCAGATATTTTACCAGCTAAGCACTGTGAGCTCAGTCTCACACATGAGACCCGCTGCTCTCTCTAGGAAATGCTCAATTAGGGTGGTGCCTCTGACACACTCAGGGGTCCTGTAGCCCATCGGTTTTTCCCAGAGGGTTTCTGCAGCATATAGCCCTGGTTGAACAGCACACACCATGCTCAGATTTTTCCTGTTGCCTGGCTAGTGACCCCCCTACAGGAAGATAACAGACACGCCAGGAGGGCGGAGCGGCTTGCTACACATGTCTGGCTGCTCTTATCAACTTATCATATAAGGAAAGGAAAGTGATTGATTCGGATCCTGACACCGAGGAATCTGGGGGAAGAGAAACAAAGCAGCATTAACGCTGGTCTGTAAAGAGAATACAGCCCTCAGGAGTGAGCAGGGTTATTCTTCCTACTGCCATCTGACAGTTCACTGCAGGACAGACCCACCGGAGGGAAGACAGCATTAACGATCAAGTTCCTGCGGGAAAAGGAGGGAAGAGACTCCCACTGATGGTCCTTAAACCATGGCCGCAGAGCCCCGCATCTGAGAGGGCAGCGTAGGACTGGGATTCCCATGTGCCTTCGAGTTTGCTAAGCTGCTGGTTTATTACCAAAAGAAAGAAAGAATGTGGCAGATTGTTTTCTTTACTTTGAGCTGTGATCTTGTCCTAGCCGCAGCCTATAACAACTTTCGGAAAAGCATGGACAGCATCGGGAGAAGGCAGTATCAGGTTCAGCAGGGAGCCTGCAGCTACACTTTCCTTCTGCCGGAGACAGACAACTGTCGCTCCTCTAGCTCCTATGTGCCCAATGCCGTGCAGAGGGACGCACCACTAGATTACGATGACTCGGTGCAGAGGCTGCAAGTGCTGGAGAACATCATGGAAAACAACACTCAGTGGCTAATGAAGGTAGGAAAAAAATCATTTTTACTTGGTGAACAGTTGAAGCTAATAAGATCAGCTTGTTTTTAACACCCCCCCTCCCCAAAAGGCAATGAGCCCAGGAGAGAGATGGTGGCTAATACCTTTGAATGAATTATCATTTCTTTTATTGTTTTATTCTTTTATGCTCTCCCAGTAGTCCTGGGTAGGAAGCGAAAAGGATTATTGGAGAAGAATGCCAGAATCCATAGAGAAAGAGATCTCCGAGTTCGGAATCTTTATTTAATAAAGTATAGAAAGTGCACTTCTCTGCAAAACGTGTAGGCTGTGTTGTTTGTTTAAGTGGTTTAAATTCAGTAACAGCCATTACCAGGGATGTTATAAACTGGTTGCAGGCGGCGGGGCGGCATGG
>NC_048235.1:3951696-4144997 GCF_002007445.2 Ailuropoda melanoleuca | reverse complement strand
TGGGGGGGGGCGGGGGCAGGGGGGAGCTGTAAGCAACTGTGGTGCCGGAGCCAGGAGCCAGGAAAAACATGACAATCATGCTAATTACTGAGACATAACGGATGGAGTAAAGTGCTTTACCAATTTCCTGAATTTATTTACTAAAATAGACTGCGACTCTTGGTAAATGAAAGGAAATTTAATAAAGCAGACTTTATGCTTCTCAGAACCTGAGGGCTTTACCCTGAAGGGTTTGTCGTTTTGTAAATGGGGTGAGTTTCGCAAGCGTCCAAGGGCATGTCCGGCACCCAGCCCCTCAGCTGGAGCCTCGGGCTGTGAAGGTCACCCCACGTGGGATGGGTGCGCAGGGCATTTCACCGCAGCTCTGCCGTGACAAGATGGTCATGTTCTCAGGGCTACAGTGATACAGTTTCACGGACGTTTCATAGAGACATCAACCCAAACAGGATATTGAAAGCTCGGTTTTTCTTTCACGAGTAACCATTTTCCTCATGTACGTGTGGGGGCTATTTCTACAAAACCCAAAGTCACCCTGAAATTTTTCTTGATATGGACTATATATGTATTTAAAGGGAGCTTAAACAAATTATGTCAATAGATTAATCATTAAATATTATAATGACAGTACATCACGGTGCTTACACAGTAGAGACGGTACTATTTACCAAGCTAATTCACTTCATTCAAGACCTTGCCCCTTAAGAATTCTCAGCCTTTCATTTCCCCATAAACTTTCTGTTAGGATACTTTATCTTAATCTTAGAATAGATCTTGGCTCCGAATCTGTGTTTCTCATTAGCTGTCCTACCTTCAGAGAGGAAACGAGCAAGTTACTATTACTTGAGTCTAAGCCGGAATGAATGAGTGCCCTCAGCACTGCGTCCACAACAAGCAGAGCGGTCACTTCAATGCAGACACAGAAAACAACACACACTTATCAGAAAAGCCTGCTGTCTAATACACAACTCATTACTCATTATCTTTGAAGGCACTGGCCCTTCTGGGCAAATTCTCTCCCAGGTTTTCCTCTTTTCCTAAGAAGGTCCCTATGGTGCGCGCTTTTAAAATCTTCAATAATTCATAGATGTGCATAAAAAGAAGCTGTTCGTTCACAGATGTACTTTAAAAACAGACAGCAACACAGGTTCAAATACTTGGAAGACAGACTGCATGCTAAACGCCCGCTCACTCAGACGTCCCATTTCTTTCTAAATTGTCCTGCTCTCGCTGAACCGCCCCTGCCCCGCTATGCACTGTGGCCACGCCAGGCTAATAGCCACGGCGAGAGACGGAACATACATCATACGTAGTAAACACCCTCCTCTGCCCGACTGGTAAATCCTCTCTCAAAATAAACAGTCAAGAAACCCGAAAGAGTGTTCTGCCAAATGCAAGGTTGCTGAATTGCATTTGCTCAATGACGCTCACAGTAAGTATACCTGAAAAAATCCATAGTCAAGGCTCATACTTCTTTCTTAGATAAACAACCCCCTTCTCTTGGAGCTTTGAGACACTGTTTAAAGAAGGAAAGGGACAAGAAATTCTACGTGAAGAGACCAACATTTTTTCCTTTCCTGGTTCAATTAGTAAATATTTGAAAAGGGGCACAATGGCATTTCTAGATTCTTTAGCTATCTCACTAAATGATCACCAACAGTGACATCATGTTTATCTGTTCATCGGCTCAGCAGCACCTGTCCACCTGGCCTATCTGGGTGATGTGCACCTGAGAAAGTCTGTGTTCGTCCACTGTTCACAGGCTCCTCGTTTGGGAATGAAAGCCAAAAAAGCAAATATGAAACCTGTTTAAAGTGGTTAAATGTAACCTCTCTGCTTGTTTTTCATTGCTGTGTTTTGTCACCTGTGATAATAAACACTGTGTTTCTCATAAGGGAGAAAATAATATATAAATGGAATGATAGATAAGCCACAGGATTAAAGGTTCAACATCACAATCTAACACGTATTCCTAGACTAGCCCAGAGAGAAAAAGTGCAATTCTGTGTTTTTCGTTGTTTCTTATATTTCCCTTTCTTTAGGACTGTTTTGTTTTGTTTTTGTAATGTTTCATATTTCCTCTCTCTCTCTGATCAACACTAAAAATTAGAGGGGTCTCTGGGGGGTGGCAGGGTGAGAAACCTAAGATTTTAAGAAAACTTGTTAAGAAGGAAAATAAGACCACATTCTGGTGAATTTCAGGGCAGATGACTAGTAGGTCATCTCCTGAGTGGCTAGCACTGCCTACGGAACGTGGACTAAGAAAGCTGTTTAGTACACATCAAGAGATACCACATTGCCCCTTTAATCTGCCGGGCAAAGGAGGTGTCAGACTTCTGAATGAGTGCAGAGGAATATGAATGGAGCCATGCAGGGAGGGCTCACTCTCTGCTCAGTGGTTAAACAAGGAAAAGACAAATGCATGACAGTTTACCAAATACACCATGATGACCTAAAAAAAACATTATATGTCACATTCCCTGGCTAATCCTGCAACTATTCTAAACCTCTGCCCCAGTGATACTAAACTCACTATAAAAACTGACAAATAACTTAGCAAAGTGGATTTTATCTTGCCTGGAGACCAAATGTATTTTTTTTTCCGATAAGAGGAAATAGGGAAAGGAAATAAACAATTATTTCACACTGATGAATACCTCAAATTTATAAACAACTGCAAAGCCTATTGTGCTTTAAAACAGAATGTTTTGAAAAATAAAGCTAATGCCTATTAAATTGATGTAAACATTTCCTTTTTTTTTTTTAATGAAAGAAGTACAGGGTAGGCACTATAAACCTGAATCTAGATTCTTTTCTTTCTCTAAAACTAATAATAGGGGCGCCTGGGTGGCACAGCGATTGGGCGTCTGCCTTCGGCTCAGGGCGTGATCCCGGCGTTACGGGATCGAGCCCCACATCAGGCTCCTCTGCTATGAGCCTGCTTCTTCCTCTCCCACTCCCCCTGCTTGTGTTCCCTCTCTCGCTGGCTGTCTCTATCTCTGTCAAATAAATAAATAAAATCTTTAAAAAAAATAAAATAAAACTAATAATAATATATGCTTTTAATAAGGTAGGAGGTACTACTATTCTTCAGTGGATGCATAGCGGACAATGCACTTTTGCTGCTAAAAACAAAATTGCTGTCAATGGGAAAAACTGATGGTGAGAGGCTCAGGTGCATTCAGACCACCAGCACCTCCCCCATCCTGGCGGCAGTGGAGGAAGGTGGAGAGGGAGCTTGTGTATTTTATCATGTGTGGTTGCAAAACACTCCTTGGCTGTATATTCAAACAAATAAACTAGAGCTTGGTTCCCTAAAGGAAAGAAAAAAAAAAAAATCCCACCATATCCATAGCCAGTGGTCTACAGCAGGACTGTAGCAGAGCTGCCACTCCTATACTCTGTTGTATCTTGAATCATGAAATATGACTGTGTTCAGTATTAGCAAATTCTGTGCATTCAAGCTGCAGAAAGCCTCTATTTCTGATGGCAGGGAAATGATTACTATTGTTATTTAATTATATATTAACATCACATATAGTAAGGAATAAAGAGATGACTGAAGTTTCACAATGGGAGAGGAAGTACAACATTTTTAAGTTTGGAAAATACAGGTATAATATAATGTTTACTCTGTATCATGTAAGATATATATAGTACAATGTGTGCTTACTATGTACATTATATAAAACACACTAAATATTTAGTATACACAGTATATGTTGTTTATATAATATTTGCTTTCCATGGTCAAGTAGCCTCTGCTCATTAAATGGTACCACACGGTGGGGAGATGATTACTTGCCTGCAGAGTCTAGAACTAGGAAGTGGAGCTATATATAACTTCCATAATATCTTACTTCCTGTTTAGACACTGGGTAATCCATAAAGTCTCCATACTAAAATTTGAACATTGATTTACTTTCATCGATGTAGTTTTTTACAGTTTACAAACAGGTTGTGATCTAAAAGTTTATCTGTAAGTCAGTGACTGCACAGGAACATGAAAGGGAATGAATGACCTTATAAATGGTGATCCTATGCTCAGGCTGGCCCAGAGTCCTGATTTTAATCTATAACTGAAATCCCGTGTATTTGTAATTGAAAAACAACAGTTTCAATCAACCCTACCACCATATGGATAACTTAAAAAAAAAAGCAAAAATGTTATGAAAGTAATATATGGGCAATGTAAAATAAACAAGTCAAACCGTTCCCTAGTTCTCCGTCTCCCTAATCTTCAGCCCCCTTTTTCTAGATGAGCACATTTACACTAGCCCTTTACTGTAACAGATTTAACATGAAAACGCATGAATTTCCTTCTTCTTAAAATATGTGTGATGTCATTATACCACTGTGACATGATACCTTGTTTGGATCACAAACGATGTGGAAAGAGGTTGAAAGAAAGAGATTTTATTTAGGGAAAAAGCAAAATTCGGAAGACTGAGGTAAAGAAGATGAAGTAAAGGGGTGTGTGTGTATGTGTGTGCACGTGTGCACACAAAAGAGACACAGAGATAGAGTTAGAGAGAGACAGAGATACAGAGAGATAGGGAGAGAGACAGAGGGAAAGACAGAGGCGAGGGAGAGAGACACTACCCACAAGTGCTCAGTCAAGATATGGAAAAGGGGCGGTATTATTGCATGACTGTTTTGACAGAAGAAAGGTAGCTAATATTGTCCTGTAATCTGGCCACCAAATGACACCACAGCCTGCACAGCTCTGGGATTTCCTGAATTGAGACCTAGAGGGTATATGCAATGAATCATGGACATGTACAGATTTTCCAAATCAGGTGCTCATAATTGCAGAATATCTGTGTTACTTAATGATGACAACTCTGCAAACTATTATCTCTCTTATATGTACATATATGCTTATTACATGCATCTACACCTACAAAATATAATTTGTTTTTTACTAAACATAAGAAGTTATATATATATGTGTGTGTGTATACACATATATATATATTCTTTTCACTACATCCTTCTTTGACTTGAACGAACCTGACAATAAGATTTTTCTCCTAAATTATTCTAGAATTCTTCTGATAAAAAGAGAGCTACTCAGCTTCCCAATCACACTTTTCTCACGAAAGTAGCATTAGTAATAGAGTTATTGGGGGCTGCTACCAGGTAGTGCTGAACCACGTTAAAGGACTTTCCACACCTTAGCCCATTTTGTCCCAAGACTATCCCTAGAACACAGGCATGATAGATACAATCCTATTTATTTTTAATCACTCATAAACATGGGTCAAGATAATATCGATGTGCTTTGCAGTTTGGAAGTCTTGTATGGATTACCTAGAGAGAGGAAAACAAACAGGGAAAGGCACGTACATTCCCCCTTTTGACAAAAAACAGAATTTTCCATGGGGCTGGAAAAAACTACAGCAAACTGTTGGGAGATGTGTGAATGAATATGAATATAGCGTTACTTCTTAGTCCACTAACGTAAATGAATGAATTCCACTCTACCCCCTCCCACTCCTTTTGGGCAGGAGCCATTAAAGTTCATTTATTTGTTCAACAAATATTTATTGAAAGTCTCCATGTGTCTTAGAGGCATTCTAGCACTCAGAATAAATCAGTGAGGCGAGGTCAACGACCAAGGGTCTGGCCCTGGTGGGGACTTGCTATGTTATAGCATGGCGTTCCTGGCAGGACGTGTGTCCAAAGGTAGGAAGCACTACACAAAATAAATGAGCGACAAGGGAAAGACCTGGTAAAGGAGAACAGGAGTGTTGGAGAGCAGGGGTGGAGAAGGGTGATGTTACCAGTTTGGTCACTTCACTGAAACCTCTTTCATAAAAGAAAATCAATTCAAACTCCTTCTGAAAGGTCATTTTTCCTTGTCACCAAAGGGATACATGGTTATTACAGAAAACAGAGCATACAAATGGTGAACAGAAGATACATGCTATGTATAATTCCATCATTCTGGAATGACTGTCCTTAATATTTAGTGCCTATAGATGCCTATGAATGTACAATTATTTTCTCCACCACCTAACTCTGACTCAGGTATGCTAGCTGTCTGCAAATTAGTATTTTAATTAGATATTTCCCCATGAAATCACCTTTCTTTCTTATCCTAATCTTGGCACACACCAGCTAATGAAAGATGTGAAATCTATTAAAGTCCCCTGAGGAGTGGGCCTAATCCTTTTACCATCATGCTGTTTCAACCAGCTACAACCATTATCTTTGCCATTCAACTAGAACCTAATTAAAACCTCCATGGGACCAGCCCCGGGGGGGGGGCTCCTGGGATGGTAATTACTTTGCTCCAAAATCAGCCTCAGTCCTCCCTTTGAACAAACTTTTCAGAGCCTATGAATTGCTTTTGAAATCTTGACATTAACCTGACAACTTAACACTACAAAGTAGTCACAGCCAATATTTAATATTTAAAAAACCAACACTCGAACCAACTAAGTATATACGTTAAGAATATAACCTGATATTTATTATGACGTCATGTTACATTTTTTCATGGACAATGGTGATTTTTAAGGGAAGAGATATCAAGATATATAGGTCTTAGAAAATACATTATTTTATCATGTTGACACAGTTTCTTTGAGAATGCATCATTTTATATGAGAATATTCATAAGTTATATTTTTTAGGTAGAGAATATCGATAAAGTCTAAAAAGGAGACAAGCATTCAGCCTCTCCATTTCTCAATTTTGTTACATTCCATCTAGACCATATTCATACCTGTTCACATATTAGCCGTCTTCTCGATGTGAGGGTGACTTACTGTGGTGATTGGCCTGGTGACAGAACCTACCATCCCCATCACCCTGTCTTAAGTACTCAGTATTCCAGGGTGGACACTGGCATCCCCATTACTATTGTTCCAGCAAATGCCAGGAATGAAGGGGAAACCTGAACTGTGCATTGGCTTCTGGAAGCCACTAACTAACACTTGGTACTGGGCCCAAGATGTTCCACTCTAGAAGTTTCTACTTTGGCAGCTGAAAGTACATATTGGTAATTAGGTTCAAAGCAAAAAGGAAAAGAAAAATGTGTAGTGAAGTTGTCCCATTTCACGAACGCACAACAAGGAGGCCATACTCTTCAGTACAACCTGCTGAATTGTGCGGGACTCTGTGAAGGACAGTGAGTCTGATGGTCTTTCTGTTCCAAGACATGGAAGAGGGGTTTGGGAGCCTCTGAAGAACAAGAAAGAGATGAAAAAAATGGAGCTCACTTTAGGGGTTTCATTTTAGCCCAAGCCAGCCCCAGAAATTCAGCCAGACCAGAACAAAGGGAATGACATGCTCATGTTCTCCTGAATTTGGAATAAAGACATTTTATATGGGGGCGCCTGGGTGGCTCAGTTGGTTAAGCCTCTGCCTTGGGCTCCGGTCATGATCCCAGTCCCGCATTGGGCTCCCTGCTCAGTGGGGAGCCTGCTTCTCCCTCTGGCCTCCCTCTCCCCACTCCTCGCCCCCCTGGCTCCTGCTCTCTTTCTCACAAAAATAAATAAAATCTTTAAAAAAAAAAAAGGCATTTTACACCAAAAGAAGACATATCTTGGATACAACTATTCAGATTCAAACAAATCCAAATATAAATCATGTTTACATGTGAAGTCAATACTATTATTGATGGACAAGCATGCCTTTGAAGTTACTTTCTCGGGCTTTGTGTCTGCATGTTTATTTATTTTTTTTAAAAGATTTTATTTATTTGAGAGAAAGAGAATAGGAGCAGGGGGAGGGGCGGAGGGAGAAGCAGGCTCCCCGCTAATCCGGGAGCCCGATGCTGGACTTGATCCTGGGACGCTGAGATCATGACCTGAGCTGAAGGCAGACGCCCAACGGAATGAGCCACCTGGACGCCCTGGTGTCTGCATGTTTAATTAACTATATAACCCATGCAATGTGAGGCTAGAGAATACCAGTTTTTTGTTGTTATTTCATTTGTTCCTCTTTATATGTAGTAAATGACTTTAAAGACTTATTTTCTTATAGCAGTTTTAGGTTCGCAGCAAAATTAAGCAGAAGGTCCAGAGATTTCCTGTATACCCCCTGCCCCCACATACATGCATAGCTCCCCCTGTTCTCAGTGACCCCCACCGAGTGGTCCTTTCATTGCAACTGATGGACTTCCATTAACACACCTTTATCACCCAGAGTCCACAGTTTATGTCAAAGTTACTCTTGGTGTCGTGCACCCACAGGTCTGGACAAATGTATCCACCGTTACAGTGCCATGCGGAGTAGTTTCACTGCCCTGAAAACCCTCTGTGCTCCACCTACTCCTCCCTCCCTTCCTCCAAACCTCTGCCAACCACTGATCTGTTCACCGTGTCCAGAGTTTTGTCTTTTCCAGAATGCATACAGTTGGAATCATGCAGTACGTAGCCTTTTCACTTAGGAAGTGCCTTTTTTTTTTTTTAACATGATTAACTACATTTGTTTAGTAACCCCTTGCCTTATTCAACTAAGTTAACCGGCTAAAAGCCCCACTGTGCACCTTCAGAAACATAAGGCAGCAGCAGGACTCTAAGGGATTATGTGTTTCAAATAAGGTGATGAGTGCAAAAGCAAGGTGGAAACTGTATGGTGCTGCACTATTTCAGGGACTGTAATTATAATTTACTTTAATAACAACACCAGAAACACAGTTACCAAGATCTGTACTGTCTCTCATATTCAAGATTACAATTCCACTCACTCTTATCAGGCTGAATGAGCAGACCTCACACCTTTGAGTTGTACCCCTCAAAGCACATCTTCCCCTGTAAGATAATGAACTTCCTTTCAACATGGAAAAGGCCCATTGCAAGTGCATACAGAAAGTGTCTATACCACGCGGCTGGGTGCCTCTCTAGAAACACCCTGCTCTGAGACTCTCCACGACCTCTTCTGTACTACCTGCCTATGGCGCTCCACCACGCTCACGGATAGAGCTACGGATCCCATTAAAACAGCCAAACTTTATTGTTAAGTGTATTTTTTATCACTTCAGCTTCCAATAAGTCATAAGCAATGCTGCCCTTCTGTCGATTCTGTTTTTATGGAAGGGCGGTCCTCAAACTGCCTTCTGAGTGGGCATTCTGGAGTTAACTAGTCAAGCCACATGTCTGGGTAAAAAAGATTCAAAATTCCTAAGAGGTATCATTTCCTCTGGGCTCCTGTAAGTATTTTCTCTGCCATTAGATTTGTGGAATCAACAGATACTATCAATTCTTGGTTGTCTGCTGGATAATTATAAACATTAGTCTGAAGATAATCGGAATATTCCTTTGAGTTTTATTAACTACTATCTAGTCTTCGGAATCTTGGAAAATGATTATATACAGATGTAGCTTAAAACTTCCCTATGCAAACTGGTCTTCTTAATGAGAAATTCTAGTGCAAAAAATGCTGCTGGAGAGAAGATACTTTGCTGAATTAACATAATCAAATTCTGACCACAAGCTAATTATCTATGCTTAACCTTTGGTGCATGTATATGAAATTCCTTTTTATTTTTAGTTACTAAGAAAGAGATTGTTAAATTCACTAAAACATTTTTAAAGCTTATCCAGATTTAAACTTACTAAAGTGTTACTAACAGGAATTCCCAAACAGAATTGGTTTTAACCTAACTTATATAAGAATAAAATGCTCTTAAAAGCATTGATGGCTGAGATAATTAGGTTATAAGTTAAAGAACCAGGATTAATCAGAACACCATTCCCTCAAATAACCACTGGTCATTTTGCAATGTGTGATTGTCCATACTTTCAAATATGGTCCCCTTCTGGGTTATAACACAGTAAATCCATATGCGCTTTTTCCTCTAATTGGGCAATGTTTAATACATAGAACCTATTTATTACTGCATGACTAGCCTGCCCCAGGCCACGGAGGTTTTACGTCTGCAACACAGAGTTAAAGTACAGAATGCTACTTTCCTTTACCCTTCCTCACCCTGAAATGCATTACCATTCAAGTCAGTGGTCCTGAATGAGAAAGAAGAAATAGTGAAAATACTTGTTGAATAAACAAGTCTTAGAGCTGGAATCCTTTCTCTATCCATGTCAGTTTTAGGGGATTCAAAATCCTAAGTTGGCCACACAGGTCAGCCACAACAGCCACGGAGATAAGCTAGCACCACTTACCTCTTCAAAAACAAGGGGGCTGTTGGCTCATTACTGTGATGCCAGCATCTTTCACTTGTTTGTTTAAAAAGTCTACAGAGTTCTTGCAAAAAGGATACCATTCATGTGACAGCAGTCAGTACAGGTCAAACCAGAGAAAGGCACTTCCCTCTTTGGCGGCGCTATGACCTTGTTGCTGTACCACGAGAGAGCGGGCAGCGATCAGCATCATGATGGCAGCTGGCACACGTCACCTTTACGACGGAGTGACAGCCCATTGATACTCTCTTCCTCCTTTACAGAGAAAACTCAAGCTCAGAGTGCTGTCAGATGGTACACAGCTGCCCAAACCACAGTCAAGTTGCTTTATTTTGGAGCTTCTTATAATAACACACATTGTCAAAAGATTTAAATGGAAGTCCACGTATCTCCTTGCATGGATTGGGAGAGCTGATAGGCTTTGCAGTGTTCCCCTGACACCTGCTGCTCTGACACCACACAGGATGGTCACACCCAAAGAATGACCACGCCACAAGGAAGAGCAAATATGGCGAGACCAATCTGGGTGGATATTCTTACTTCCATCTTAGCCCTGGAGGCGTGCTGAGGTGTGAAGTGACTTGCTAGGGTCCAAAGATACCAGGCTGCCAGCAGACCCAGTGTGTCTTCTTTCAAAGCCCTTCGATCAATGGCAGTGTTCCACCCCCACCCCTCCCAAGCTTTGCTTTTTCACTCTCAAGACTGGAACCTACACTCCTACAAATGGTAAAACCCACATGATTTAAACGTCAATATGACATTGTGTAAGCACACATGGTAGCTGCCACCCTTTGGCATCACCAGACACACAAGCATCGTAACAGCAAGATGGCAGCCAGCGAAGTTTGGAGACAATGGCACATACCTGGCTATGTTTTCAGACATAGGAAGGGATTTGTTAATAAGCAAGGGCAGGTGCTAAAATCAAAAGGTAACTCTTTCACAGGCAGCCCTGCGGGAATAGGGATGGGCAAAACGAGGCTTAAAGAGCAGGAACTTATTCCTGTATGCACACATACACAATGCTCTCCAACACGCGGATGGACAAGGTCAGCCCTTGCCTTCACATTTATTCATTTATACCGCTGCATGAGGCATGCCTCAGACTGCACTGAGCCACAGTCGGGAAGCAGATGTTCCTCCTATCTACCTGTCCTCAGAAGGTCAGTATTAGCCTAACACTCAGTCGAAAGGCCTATGCTATTCACCTCACTTCATCTCATCACGGAGGCTTTGTACCACCTCACATCGGCACAAGTAGGGTGAGTCCAGACAAAACATATGAGACCACATTCACATAACTTCCTGTACAGCATATTCTTATAACTGCTCTATTTCATTATCGGTTGTTAATATCTTACTCTACCTAATTTAGAAGTTAACTTTATCATAAGATGTGTGTACAGGACAAAACACAGAATATATAGCGTTTGGTACTATCTGTGGCTTCAAGCTTCCACTGGGTGTCTGGGAATGTGCCCCCCCCCCCGCCACAGAGAAGGGGTACTACTATATCTCTTCCTCCCAAGGCTATTCACCATCTGTCCTCCGTCACTAAAGGTTAATTCTGCTAAGTTTTAGGTTTCGTATTCTTATTTGGTCCATTCTATTACTCCTCTGATTCATCCATGTTCTTGTAAAATTTGCCCTTTTCCATTACTGTGTAGCATTTCGTTGTACGACACAGTTCATGTACCCGTGGTACCGCTGTTGACGGACAGTGTTTCGTTGTATGACACAGTTCATGTACCCGTGGTACCGCTGTTGACGGACAGTGTTTCGTTGTATGACACAGTTCATGTACCCGTGGTACTGCTGTCGATGGACAGTGTTTCATTGTACAACACAGTTCATGTACTGCCAGTACTGCTGTCGATGGACAGTGTTTCATTGTACGACACAGTTCATGTACTGCAGTACTGCTGTCGATGGACAGTGTTTCGTTGTATGACACAGTTCATGTACTGCAGTACTGCTGTCGATGGACAGTGTTTCATTGTACAACACAGTTCATGTACTGCAGTACTGCTGTCGATGGACAGTGTTTCATTGTACGACACAGTTCATGTACTGCAGTACTGCTGTCGATGGACAGTGTTTCGTTGTATGACACAGTTCATGTACTGCAGTACTGCTGTCGATGGACAGTGTTTCGTTGTATGACACAGTTCATGTACTGCAGTACTGCTGTCGATGGACAGTGTTTCGTTGTATGACACAGTTCATGTACTGCAGTACTGCTGTCGATGGACAGTGTTTCGTTGTATGACACAGTTCATGTACTGCAGTACTGCTGTCGATGGACAGTGTTTCGTTGTATGACACAGTTCATGTACTGCAGTACTGCTGTCGATGGACAGTGTTTCGTTGTATGACACAGTTCATGTACTGCAGTACTGCTGTCGATGGACAGTGTTTCGTTGTATGACACAGTTCATGTACTGCAGTACTGCTGTCGATGGACAGTGTTTCGTTGTATGACACAGTTCATGTACTGCAGTACTGCTGTCGATGGACAGTGTTTCGTTGTATGACACAGTTCATGTACTGCAGTACTGCTGTCGATGGACAGTGTTTCGTTGTATGACACAGTTCATGTACTGCAGTACTGCTGTCGATGGACAGTGTTTCGTTGTATGACACAGTTCATGTACTGCAGTACTGCTGTCGATGGACAGTGTTTCATTGTACGACACAGTTCATGTACTGCAGTACTGCTGTCGATGGATAGTGTCTTGTTGTACGACACAGTTCATGTACTGCAGTATTGCTGTCGACGGATAGCGTTTTGTCGTACGACACAGTTCACGTACCCGTGGTACTGCTGTTGACAGACAGTGTTTCGTTGTATGACATAGTTTATGTACCCATGGTACTGCTGTAGAGGGATATCTGGGTTCTTTCATGAAAGTCAACACTTCTTAACTGGACACACCCATGTACTGTTATCATTGGAATCTATACAGTTGGATGGACTTAATGCTGCCTTGAATGACTTCCAAGACTAATCTGCCCTCAAATGAAATCTACTCTGCCGAAAATACGTTGAGGAGTGGTCTCTTCCTCCACATGTAATTCCATAACCTCCAAAATCAGAGGTTAACAAGAAGATAGGGTGGGGATAAAACAAAGAGACTGTCAAGTACTCATCCATGACTTTCTCTGGCCTTTCCAATCTTCACCACTTCCCTGACAACACGTGAATTTTCCAGCCTCATCAGAAAGAGAGATGGTTCCACACTCGACAGTTTTCCAGATTACAGCTTGTGTCTGGGAGCACCATGGCTTTCCTTCTGTTTTCAAGTCTTTCTATAATAATATTATGCTTCAGTTTGTATGCTTTATGGTCATCCTTATGAAAACCTGTAAGGTGCACTTTCTGTGCCATAGCTCACCTCCTCTACCAGTGGGAGCTGGCCTGAGCTGGCTTCGTGAGCAGTTATGGGGCCATTGAGATGCACAGCACAAGGGCCACGGAAGACCAAGAGCTGCTTTTCTGACATGGGCCGGAGGAAAGTTCGTGGCCGCTGGGGGTAAAGTTTAAGATGAGGATGCACATCCCAGCTTTAAGTTCATCACTGGGATTTTCAGCAAATTTTCTAAGCTGGCATGAACTTTTCCCCCAAAGACATCCATGCTCCAGGGGACTAATGACACAAGGGTTGAGGAAGAGGTCTACACATACCCGGAAAATGCCAGGATGCAGGACAGACATTTTGAATGAGTCCTTTACTTAAGTTCTAACTTTGAACTCCTTAGGCCAAAGTACTCCTAAAGTCGCTCCAGAAGAGAGCCAAGATTCCACTGGAACCAACTGCTCATAATTTGAATCCCACAGAGCAGCCAAAACTCCAGTGTAGGTCCTTCTGCTGAGGGGATTCAACAAAGATGCTAAGCCACAAAGTTTAAGCTGGCATTTAGACCACTTTAATTTGAAACCAGATTTCTACAGCTGAGGGAAACTTTCAAGAATTCACTACCACTGATAAAATTAAACTGGCTTGTAGGAGTCAAGACCAAATCATAGCAGCAACCACAGTGATTTCTGGTTGAAAAATGAGGGTGAAATGACTCATACTCTGATTGAAACAAACAAACCCTAACAATAGGAAAACCTCTGCTACTGCTCCTTTCTTCCTGTGTGCCCCCCACCCTCATTCCCACTTCCGGTGTGCCCCTCACCCTCATTCCCACTTCCTGTGTGCCCCCCACCCTCATTCCCACTTCCTGTGTGCCCCTCACCCTCATTCCCACTTCCTGTGTGCCCCTCACTCCATTCCCACTTCCTGTGTGTCCCCTCACCCCTCATTCCCACTTCCTGTGTGCCCCCCACCCTCATTCTCACTTCCCGTGTGTCCTTTACCCCTCATTCCCACTTCCTTTGTGTCCCCTCATGCTTCATTCCCACTTCCTGTGTGTCCCCTCACCCCTCATTCCCACTTCCCATGTGCCCTCACCCCTCATTCCCACTTCCTGTGTGTCCCCTCACCCCTTTCCCACTTCCGATGTGCCCTCATCCCTTATTCCCACTTCCTGTGTGTCCCCTTACTCCTCATTCTCACTTCCTGCCTGCCCCCCATCCCTCATTCTCACTTCCTGCTTGTCCCCTCACCCTTCAGTCCCACTTCCCCTGTGTTCTCACCCCTCATTCCCACTTCCTGCTTGTCCCTCTCTCCTCATTCCCACTTCCTGCTTGTCCCTCTCTCCTCATTCCCACTTTCTGCTTGTCCCTCTCTCCTCATTCCCACTTCCTGCTTGTCCCTCTCTCCTCATTCCCACTTCCTGCTTGTCCCCCTCTCCTCATTCCCACTTCCTGCTTGTCCCCTCACCCCTCATTCCCACTTCCTGCTTGTCCCCTCACCCCTCATTCCCATCGGTTCCTTTGCATGGCCTTACCCCTCAACCTCACTTGCAGTGAGCTGCTTGCTCCCACTGAATTAGTCCACGAAGATGTCCATCTTAAGTGCCTTGTGTGAATGAGAACCCGGCAGCTCTGAAAAGGGGGTGGTGGTGTACTACACCAGCATATACTATCCCTCAAAAAGCACTCCTTGATGTAAACATCTGAATCCTAAAGATGAGGCAAAGTGAGTCAGCCATTTCATGGTGACTCAAAGTGATACTGGGACCCTCACCCCATTGAAAGAGAAATATCTCCTGAAAGGATTTTTTTTTCCCCTTTAAGTTGTGAGTAAAAATTCAAGCATGCAGAAGAAAAAGTCAATTCTGAATGACATGCTTTTTATAACTCATGACAGTGGAGTGAAAGGGGATAGGAATTTTCCACTAGCTTCCATTGGAATAGACATGCATGCAAGTCAGTAGGGTTAGGGAGAAGGGGCAGACCTCCAGAACTGAAACTAATTATGGGAAAATGATTCAAGTCCCTTGTACTCTTACCGCAAGCATTTGGAGAATCAGAAAAGTTACTTTCCAAATTGCTTTGGTGTTCTGGAAAATTTGGCTCTTCTATATGTTATAAAACTAGTTTGACTTTGAACAAGTGAGGATGGCAGGCATGCGAACTATCAGTTACATGCAGAAGTGGACCACCTGACTTTTGTGAAACTGGTACACACTCTGTCCTTCCGCTACCCAACCAAACTCACCTCAGCCTGAGGCAACCGTGCTACCCCTGGAACACATGTCTGCTGCGCTGAGAGTGTTCCTCTATAGCACACTATGCTTGTAAAAGTTGTCAGCCTGAAAGGAGACATGGTGCCAAACAACCAGCTTGCAAGAAACGGGTGGTTCTTCTTAATGGTTTCGGAAGTTAGGCATATTCAAGTATAAGTCTTAAGGAAGCTCTTACATAATTACCAGTTCTTTTTGATTTACTGATTTTCCAATCAACACTTCAAATCATAGAGATCGCAATTAAAGACAATATATGGATTGAGGGAAGGGAGGAGAGGGGGTAGATTGAGTACATATCCTACTAAATGCAGGAGTCTATAAAGATGTTTCAAGACTTAAGTAATACCAAGGATTTGCCAGTGGGATATATGTGCCAGCTAGGCATCCCTCAGCTTCTCAAAGTTTGGAATCAAATTGGACACTGCCACCCTCATTTTGAGTCCCATGCCAATTGTCATGCAGGACTTGCCTCAGAGGCATATTCTAATAGCGCTGAAATTGTGAGCTACTTTTCTTCTGTGATACTAATTCTTCTAGTGGCTGGCAGGTGTTAAGTAGGGCGGGGTTTCCCTTGACCATTAACCTATCTCCCACGGCTCCTATGGCTTTGCTGCAGTGACCCAGGGTGCCCTGGCAAACTGTTTGAGAACAGTGCTAATTTCTTCCATTTAATTTTTATGCTAACATAGCTCCGTAGGCATTTATATGCCTATTTTACCAATGAGAAACCTGAGGTAAAAAAAGCTGACCAGGTAGCTATTACATAGTTGAGCTAGGATTCACACGCGGGGTGGCTGAGTCTTAGCATCTGTGCTGGAAGGACAACCCCATAATCACAATAGCTTCAAGAATCACAACCTCTTCCCCACCTTCACCCAACAAAAACAAAGGCACTTTATTCAGGTTTTTTTTTTTTAAATCAGGTTGCTTAAGCAAGAACTGCTTCAATTGGAACAACTCAAATAAGATCAAATTCAATGGACTAATTCATGGATTTCACTTTTCTCAGAGTAATTTTGTTTTCATTCCAATGGGCAATGGGTAGCACAGTTATTCAGAGAATAAATCATTTTCTTCCTACACTTGAAGCCACTGAACTCCAACAAAATGCAACCCATGACTCAGGCATTTATTTATTTATTATTTATTTTTAGACTAATGGGAACTGCATGAATTCTTTCTTGGTCTTCCAAGAGCGAATGCCTTTTATGCTTGATCCGGAAAGAACTGAGTTTCGGAATGTGAAATCACTAATTTACCTAACTGAATACTTTTAACCCTCTTTGGGCAGCTGGAACAGTTTAATCTATAGCTCTCTGCAGTTGCTGTGAAATCACTTTTTCGAAGTTCATTTCTTTAGGCGGTACTTAGAACAACCAGATGAAAGCTGCAGACAGAGGTAAACGAAATCACTCAGAGGAACTAGGGTCATGGTGTCACAGCAAAATTTGTCAAACATTTCATTTTTAATATCCTTTCCTTAAAAAAAAAACTCTGCACTGAAGTCTAAAACACAGTATTAAGTATACAATTCCTAAATCAACAGCTTTGTGAACTTTTAAAATATGAATTTAGTCATGCAACCAGCTCTGAGGTTAAGATATAAAATACTTCCAGCACCCCAGAAGTTTCCCTCCTGCTCCTTCCCAGCTAATAACCTCCCTTGCACTACCATCAGCCCCACCCCCAATATCTCCCATTCAGCAATCATTATTCTTTTTTTTAAATGTCTTTTACTATATTATGTTAGTCACCATACAGTACATCCCTGGTTGTTGATGTAAAGTTCGATGATTCATTAGTTGCATATAACACCCAGTGCACCATGCAATACGTGCCCTCCTTACTACCCACCACCAGCCTATCCCATTCCCCCCCCTCTGAAGCCCTCAGTTTGTTTCTCAGAGTCCATAGTCTTTCATGCTTCATTCCCCCTTCTTTATCCCTTTCTTCCCCTACCAATCTTCCTAGTTCTTATGTTCCATAGATGAGAGAAATCATATGATAATTGTCTTTCTCTGCTCGACTTATTTCACTTAGCATTATCTCCTCCAGTGCCATCCATGTTGCAGCAAATGTTGAGAACTCGTTCTTTCTGATAGCTGAGTAATATTCCATTGTATATATGGACCACAACTTCTTAATCCAGTCATGTGTTGAAGGGCATCTCGGCTCCTTCCACGATTTAGCTATNAAATCCCCTTTCTCCACATCCTCTCCAGCAAGTGTTGTTTCTTGCCTTGTCAATTTTTGCCATTCTAACTGGCGTAANTTGCCATTCTAACTGGCGTAAGGTGGTATCTCAGTGTGGTTTTGATTTGAATTTCCCTGATGGCTAATGATTTTGAACATTTTTTCATGTGTCTGTTAGCCATTTGTATGTCTTCATTGGAAAAGTGTCTGTTCATATCTTCTGCCCATTTTATGATTTGTTTATTTGTTTCTCGTGTATTGAGTTTGAGAAGTTCTTTGTAGATCTTGGATACCAGTCCTTTATCTGTGGTGTCCTTTGCAAATATATTCTCCCATTCCGTGGGCTGTCTCTTAGTTTTTTTGACTGTTTCCTTGGCTGTGCAGAAGCTCTTTATCCTGATAAAGTCCCATAAGTTCATTTTATCTTTTATTTCTCTTGCCTTTGGAGATGTGTCGTGAAAAAGGTTGCTCTGGCCGATGTCATAGAAGTTGTTGCCTATGTTCTCCTCTAGAATTTTGATGGATTCCTGTCTCACATCGAGGTCTTTCATCCATTTGGTTTATCTTTGTGTATGGTGTGAGAGAGTGGTCAAGTTTCATTCTTTTGCATGTAGCTGTCCAATTTTCCCAGCAATCATTATTCTGACCTCTGTTACCATCAGTAAGTTTGGTCTGTTCTTGAATGTGATATAAATGGGATCATGTAGTGTATTCTTTGGTGTATGGCTTCTTTTGCTCCGTGATGCCTGTGACAGCATTTAATTTTAGCAGTAACCTATTATGTTATTTTTAAAAGTTAAACTGCAGTTCATTAGCACATCAAATCCGTCCCCAAGGAACAACATTAACAAATCAAAATAATCGTTCTATTGTGAGAAAGCAAGTAGTGGAAAGTGTTCATTAAACAATGTTCTTTAGCCCTTTCAAACTGGTGCCATATAATTGGCCACAAAACATAACTCAAGTCCTCCTGATTTGGACAGATCAACAGATTTTATATATAGAAAGTCAGTATGTAAGAAAGGTTATTTTACTGCAAAGTATCTGTGTCTTCATCTAAAGGATTCCGTCTTACACTGAAATTTTATGAAAAATTACTTTAGGGTAAGTTAGTAATCCTATAGAAACAGAATAGTGTGCATTTAATCTCCATAAGAAGCAGAAGGACCTTCATTTTATGGCCAATTTTGCATCTCTATTCCTCCTCAGCCACGGGAGAGGACGTGACTCCCCCAGTACATGAATGGCATGCCCCTGAAACAAAAGATTGAAATAAACTCCCTCAAAAAATGAATCAGAAACATCATCCTCAGAACTGGTATTTTGTAAAGAGAGGTTTGATACAACATATATTTTGTAGGAGGATACTCTCTTATTTCAGGTCAGGAGGCCTCGGAAGACATAATTAGAAGCTCACTGATTTGTCCCAAGTCATAATCACTATGTGCTGTTCCCAGCTGAGGCTCTGTTCTCGTGGAGTCAAGCTACAGCCGTCCCCAGAGCACTGTGTGTGTGTGGCTTTTGGAACAGTTTCCGTGGACTGTGAGCCATAGACAGAAGTGGAATGTGCTCAGAGCTCTTGTATGGCCTTCCAAAGTGAACAGCAGTCCCACTTGGCTGTCAGCATTTCAGAGGTGAACAATAAACACTTTGAAACATACTTAATATGCTTCTTATCAAATTCCAGATCAAGAAATGAAGATGAGTTAAAATTAGTTAAAAAAAAAAAAAGCCACACGATTCTTTTGCCGCATAATTTGGGCACTGAACATTGTTTTGCATTTGCTACACTGTTTCCGCTTAGAAAAAAATTCTACCGTTGATCAGGTTTTAAATAAATTGTTAACATGCTTAAAAATGCATTACAGCTTTAAAGATTAAAGAACGTACAGCTTTAAAAATTAACAGGGCCTAATTAAACAAATAATTTCTATTCTCTAATGTGAGTTAAAAAAAAAAAAGATTGACCACTTTATTCCTACAAAGCCCAGGTAAATACAATTTCTTAAAGTATGCACACAAAGGCCACTGAATTATGTGACTAAATAAGAAAATAGGAAAAAAAATGCACAGCTTTATTTTTTTTTAAGATTTTATTTATTTATTTGAAAGAGAGAGAGAGCAAGAGAGAGCACAAGCAGGGTGAAGGACAGAGGGAGATCCTGGGACACCAGGATCATGACCTGTGCGAAAGGCAGATATTTAACCAACGGAGACACCCAGGAACCCCAAAAAATGCATAGCTTTAAACACTTGTGGAAACGAAGACTGAACGAGAGGTCAAATTAGAGGCTATCTAATACTAGACTTGAGAAGAGGTACACTTTCCCTTCTAAATGGCTCAGAAAAGCATGAACTGTTATAAAATCATAAAATTAAAAAGCTGCAGCTACAGCTTTATGAAAGTGAGAAGAACACACTTGCCTAAACATTTCCCAGGACTATTACTGCAGCTACTGGCGTTTGTGGTTTGGGTGGCCTTGTTCGGCTTCAGCATGTGATGCTGAAGGAAGCTCACGCAGCTCCCTCCCACCGTATGCAGGGCACCCTCACACCATGCTCCCAGAAATGTCAGATCAGGGAAGAGTGGATACAAAAGTATACTGTATCCCTTTATCCTAGTCCACAGCAGAATGGATGGAACGATGTTCTGGGGAGAGAATATGAACAGATCAGAAGAGAGCTATCGGCCATACTGGGAAAATAATCACAGAAGTCCATTGTGCTGACAGTGGGTCAGTCGTACATCATATGCAGAAGGTGGGATACTTTATTGCTAAATGCTTCCTTTTTATTGTTTTTTTTTTAAGATTGTATTTATTTATTTGACAGAGATAGAGACAGCCAGCGAGAGAGGGAACACAAGCAGGGGCAGTGGGAGAGGAAGAAACAGGCTCACAGCAGAGGAGCCTGACGTGGGGCTCGATCCCATAACGCCGGGACCACACCCTGAGCCGAAGGCAGACGCTTAACTGCTGTGCCACCCAGGCGCCCCCCTTTTTATTGTTTTAATTCTTTTTTTTAGTATTCTTTTCAGTTAGCCACCATCTTCCAATGTTATGCCCCAAATTCTCTCCATCTTCGGGTTTGCTAACTATCGGAGGTAAAGCAGCAGAGCTTGGCTGGAGGTCTGCTCTGATGGGCAACGCTCAGCAGGGCGCTCAAAGCCCAGTCCTGAGCCTCCCAAGCATGCCCATCTGCATTCCCAAGCCCCCTCCCTCCCTTTCTGTGAAAGAAACAACACAGGCTTCCTGTCTTCCTCATAAAGAGCTAGCTTGCCTTGAAAGTATCTTCAAGGCAAAAATCATTTACATTCCTTTAGCCTTGTCCCTCCTCTCCGGGCCATCTAGTTTAGTAACTATGCCCGCGTACATTTATTTCATGTTAAAAAAAAAAGAAGGGGGGAAAAAAGGCTGCTCCAAAGACGCTCGCAATGTCTGGTCCCTAGAAATCTCCGCGGGATTTCAGCAAAGCCACAGGAATACAGAAAGAGACCGCAGAAAACGGGCAGATAAAAGGTGGAAACAAGCGCTGGGATCTGAACACTTCATCACAGAACTGAAAGAGTATCCCTGTGAAGAGCCGGGGCACATTCCTTTAGGTGAGCACAGGTCCACCATGCCGTGGTGAGTGCCACCAGGGTATTGCTCTTCCCTCGGCTGTGAGCTCGCGCTGGTGATCCAGGTCCTGGTACTTTCATTCAGAAAATGAGAGAGTTCAACAGTATCATTGATTTCTAACGCCTTTTTCCCCTCAGCTTTGGACGGTTTATCATGCCATAGAGGAATGAAAATGGATGGATATATCTATATCTATTAACATCTCCACACGAGGACATACGTGTGTTTACAAATATGCATAGGTCTATGAATATACATGTTTTCAAGGTACTATCTGCCATAGAAGGACACTGAAGTAATTTACTCATTTTATTTTTTCTCTCAGTGCACCTTCGTTCTAGAGAGGCAAAAACAGTGGTTTCATTAAAAAGAAATCTCATTATATTGTAGCCTAAATGCATCAGTCTAATTCCCAGAAGTGAATTTCAACTGCTCCCATTTGTAATAATTGATAATTCAGGTCATTTTATAAAGAAGAGAATAGTTTTCTATTCCCTTTCTATCTCTGTAGGAAGCATCGCTACCAACTCCTAAGCTGAGAACAAAATATCCCAAGAACTAGAGCAATGCAAAAGTCTGCAGAATGTCTAATGTGTAGACAGTATTTGTGAGGTTGAAAGTGAAGTTCTCCTCAGTCTCTCTAGCTGCTCCAACCTTGTCAGGCTCCTGGGTTCCACGGAGGGTGCTCTGCGCCTGGGTTTCTGGTCTCCAGCGCCAGAAAGTCAGTGTCAGAATGGCTGCCTTCCTGCCAGCTCTTCTCCGCAGCTCACCGTGAGCAGGTACCAGGTCCCCACTGCACCGAACTGCTGATGCCAGGGCTTTTGCCCAGGGAGCCCCTGCGACACGGGTTGGGTGCCACTCCATCCTAGCCTCCTCCTCTGTCACAGTGCACTCTGGCCCACGGCACTGTGGGTGGGAGGCACGTGAGTGCCCCGGACTCAGTTTTCTCCTCTGTAAACCAGGCCGGCAGCCCCAGTCTCAGCTGCTCCCAGGCCTCTCCGTGGCCAGCACCACACACTGGGTCTCCCTGACCCCCCCAGCTGGCTGAGGATGCCAGGCCAACCTCCCCAGAGCTCCTGCAAGCAGCCCTCAAGTGTGGGAGAGCTGATGCCCTCAAGGCTACCCTCACCCAGAGGGACAGGAGCCCTCCCTGCCTGGCCACAGGTGGAGGGTTCGGGGCTGAAACACATTTCCTGCAGCTCCTCAGAAGGTTTTGTGGGATTTTTCACTGGTTGCTCGCTGCCCCAGTGGTGGCCAACCAAGTCCACACGTTCGAACCAGCTCAGCCTCCCTGCTTCCCTGGCCTGTCTTCCAGGGCTGCTCCCTGGGACCACTTCCTAAATAAACTTCCTGCATGCACGCCTTTGTCTCCGGCTCTGGGTTAGGGGAAACCCAAGCTAAGGCAGTAGGAGAATCAAGTGAAATTACTCTATTAACTAATTAATAAACATATTTAATATATAAAGAAATATATACATAATATAGCATATAATATTTATGTATTCGTACATAAAGAAGTTGGTATGTATAAAATCATTTTGCAATTGTAAATGCTATTACCACTTTTGCTTTATGTAAACATTTTTATCATCTTACATCTTGCTGCATTTATGTGCTCCCTGTCTCAGGAGTATTTATAAGGTATTGTGAGCCAGAGCTCTAATAAATATTTGGGTAAATATATACATACCTTAAGAACCAGTTTAAAAGCCACGCATATGTAAAACGTGATACCTTTTCCCATATGAAATGCCCAAACTCACTTATGTTACTATATACCAGCCTCATTATATTTAAGTTGGCGTATATTTAAAATGGCTGCTATTGATGAAAAAACAGCCATTTTATCAGTAGGAAATGACTGGAATGCTTGAGGGGAAAAATACACTTTCTCTTTAGATTCTGGAACGATGGTAAGGGAAACACACAAAGAGACAAAGAGATGTGAGTTTATGGGATGAAGACCCCCAATTATATAACAGAGGGAGATATGTAGTTACATTCACAAGCAAGAGCAAAGAAATAGGGCTTGAGGGAGCATAGATATGCTGGTATTCAAATTATTTAAGATTTTATCAGTCACAGGAGGAGGGGGACAAGCTATTAACTTTAGCGTGGCCTCATGTGCTACCTGCAACTCTGTTCCCAATCGTGTTTTCAAGTTTATAGTCCTCAACAAGCACACTTTTAGTCTCCTTATGGCCAGTGAAAATAGGAAAGTGGTTATCAAGACACAGTATCAGATAACTAAAAGTCACTCATAAACTATTAATAGAAAAAAGCTGAAAAGATAGAGCAGAACAAATTAGTTATAGGACTGGCTGTGGAGATAAATGGCCAAAATTAGAGACTGTCAAAGGAAGGCACGTGGCTTTGGTATAGACTTTTCTAGGCTGGATAAATTCAAGTTTGGCATCAGTACAAAGAGGCAACAGAAGAACTTTCTAGCTGCCGGGGCATTTGAACATTATCTCCAACGTGTGGGCAACGTATTTGCCCGCCGACTCCCGCAAATGTTTCGGAGGACAAAGATGTGCTTGAGTCATGTATCTCTCAGCCTTTCCCTCTTTAACCTCTGCATCTCTCCTGAAATACTGCTGACTACATAACAGCTTAGGAAGTAAACTCTCTGGATTAAAACACACACACACACACACACACACAACTTTATAAGGAGCGGGAGGAAAGCCCATTTTGCCACTTTTCTGTCTGAAAACCTCAAAAGATATTTTAGTTTCTTCATGACAGGGAACAAAGAACATTAGGTCAAAAGCCTTCCAAACAGAAAATCCCTGGATTTAATAATCTTGCCTCCAAGTTTTCAAGCTAATTTTAAGAGCACATGCTTTGCGTGTTGTAACTAGGATGTGCGGCTGAAAAAGAGCCACAGAGCACCCATATCCCACGCAAACAAGAACATAAATCTGTAGTCATAGGAGATTTATTTTTTTTAAGTTTTTTTTTAAAGATTTTATTTATTTATTTGACAGAGAGAGAGGCAGCGAGAGAGGGAACACAAGCAGGGAGAGAGGGAGAGGGAGAAGCAGGCTTCCTGCTGAGCAGGGAGCCCAATGCGGGGCTCAATCCCAGAACTCTGGGATCACTACCTGAGCCGAAGGCAGATGCTTAACGACAGAGCCACCCAGGTGCCCCTATTTTTTTTTTTAAGATTTATTTGTCAGAGAGAGAAAGAACACAAAAGCAGGGGGAGCGGCAGGCAGAGGGAGAAGCAGGCTCCCCACTAAGTAGGGAGCCTGATGCGAGAATTGATCTCAGGACCCCAGGATCATGACGTGAGTAGAAGGCAGACGCTTAACCAACTGAGCCACCCAGGTGCCCCTGGTCGTAGGAGATTTAAAAATCAATGAAACAAGTACAAAATGTTTTTTGGGGTATCAAAACAAAGCACAACAATGTGGTGGAGATCTTTGAGGAGGGCGTGCGATGGGGTAGGGGATAACTGCAGAAGGGGGAAAGGGACCCAGGCCAAGGGAGACCACAGACAAAGGCAGGGGGTCTGAAGCAACCTAAGGGGTCTGGCCAGCCAGGAGGCAAGGTGCACAGAGGAAACCAGGCTGGGAGATTCGAGAGTACAGATTGGAAGTATGTGCTGCCAAGCGAGGGAATCTGCACTTCATTTTACAGCCACAACCACAAGGGAGTAATCTGAGCTGCAGAGTGACCACAACACTCAGGGTGGGGTTGCCAGAGTACAGTTAGGGGCTGTGTGACAATCCAGAAGACAGAAGAAGATGGTAGACACTGGGTGGGAAGAAGGGATCGAGTCAGGAGGGATTACTGGGGTAGGAAAAAACATCCTTTTTGGGGATGTGTGTGCCCAAGAGAGAACAGTTATAGTAACTTATTTCTAAATTGCAATGCTAGAGTTAAATTTTTCCAGTGAAACCTCCCACAATTTGTTAATTTCCCAGGGAAGGTAGAGCATTCAGAGGACAAAAACTAATTAATTAGGACACAGAGCTTTATTTAAATAGAAAGTATCTCTCAACCAGGACTATATAGTTGGTACAGGACCAACATCAAAATCTTGAGGTTGGGGATAGTTTTTGTACACTATCTATGTTTTCCTTTCCCCAGCCAATTTCAAGATTACTTTCCTTTTGGTTGAAAAAATGATGATAATCTTAGTGAGATGAAAGACAACAAGGGAAGCATTTTAATGTGTAATCAATCTGCCATAGTTCCCTTACAAACAGACTTATTTTTCTTGTCAAATTTAATCATTCCAAATGTTGGAGAAGTAATCAAAAACCTTCAGGACAGATTTTTACATTAAAAAATATATATCTTTATGTATGTTAAAATAGTTTTACTCTGGTTACTTGAACTTCAATGTGTCGCCAACATGAAAGGCTATGTTTAGGGTGCACTTTTTATTAGCAAATCAAACCAATAATGAGCAACAACCCATGCAATTACAGTGGCAGTGACAGCCTTGAAACGTTCCTTGAATTTGGATTATTCATTTGACCTCTAAGGAAAGAGAAACAGCTTAAGGACTTCAGTGCTTAGACCAACAACGATTTAGGAAGGGGGGTAAATGAATGTCGATACCATCCTTTCAAACTGTAATGGGGACGGGCACATGGCCTCACAAATCAGAAACACTGCATAATCATCTTGGGACATGAAGGCAATGTCAAGAATTCCTGCAAAGCATGAGTGTGTGAAGCCACCCGTGTGAAATGAGGAAGAACCCCGTCTCCTCCCTGGGGAGGTTCAAGTATCTTGGAACTGTTTTGAGAAGAGCAGCTAAGTGCAGATGGCAAAGACAGAAACAGCTGCCCAAGGAGAGGGGAGCGTGACACTGCTAACAGGAGCAGAGATCTTATTCGTCTCACACTTTTCCTTGAACGAAGACTTCCTTATACTAGAATGGAATTGCACTGGGCAGATTTCTATATTTCTGGGTTTCAGTCGCAGGCGATAAAAATAAGTGATACTAAACAAAAATACATTCCGGGGCAATAAACTAGAAAGAAGGAAAAGGCAGGAAAAGGGTGACATGGCGTCCGGGCTGAACTACCAGTGTTCTTATAGGCACACCCGTCCTAGCGCACGCGCCTAAGATCCAGGGCGCCTGGAGTCCGTGGAAAGAGCGAACACAGCAGGAACATCGCAGCACCCAGCAAACATTAACTATGCTATTGTGGCTGTTCTTGTTGCTATTGCTTCTGGGACTAAATACGTTATTCTTTGTTGTTAAACAGCACTCAACTCTCACAGCGCTCATGTCTCTTGAAACCTTATTTTCACTGCTTCAAGTGTGAGAGCACAAGTCTTTTTGAGAATCAACACAAAAATGTCTACTTCTTGATATTTCTGTTTCTGTTCCACTTTTCTCCCCCAGCCCTCAATTCGATACGGGGTCAGTAGCATACAGAATTTTACTTTATTTAGTTGTGGATACCGTATATAGACACTAGCCACATATATACTATGTATATGAGATCTATACACACCCAGGCAGCACACGTATACGTGTATCTGTAACTTGCTTCCATGTAAGACTGACCACACCCACACACCCACCACTTACATGGACTTCGTCCTCTGAAAAGCTGAAAAACAGGGACTTAAAAGCATTTTTTCCCTATCGTTTTCAAGCTTAGAAAAAGTTACGGCAATAAAGTTAAAACTTTTTACTCTAAAAATTGGGTCTTTTATGTCTTTTAAAGTTCTTGAGTATAATTTTAAATGGCAAGTTGACTTTAAAATGTCAAATTATAAGTAAGCTTCTCATGTGTCCTGATGGTTGTAACCACATCTGACTCAGTAGTTCTAGAATGGGGTGGGGGAGGACTGAAGGACCCATTTTCGTCCTCTAGTTATATGATTTAGAGTGACAAAGGATCGAATCATTTTTATGTAGTTCTTAAGTACTAAAATCAATAAGAGGATTAAGACCTCTATTTATGCTAGTTTATACATTATTACATTAGACTATGGACTTAAATCAAACTCCAGCTTTAATATATCTTTAATAAGTCCAAACTTCCCAGAATAAGTCTTTCTAAATATTATCTTTGCTGGGTGTTAAGAGTAACTAAGACAACTTCTCTAGATGACTTTCATAACTTTAACTTTAACCTCAAAAATTCTATTACTCCCATGGTGATGAGAGAGAGTGAAAAGAGAGAGTGTGTGTGTGAGAGAGTGTGTGAACGAGAGAGAGACAGAGGGAAGGAATGGAGAAATAACAAACTTCTGTCTGAGTTCTTACAAATTGTTTAAATCATAAAAGTTAAATTTTAAAAAAGCAGGGGAGGGGAAGAAGAATACATTAAGAAAAGACAAAGCCACTAAAAAGCTTGAGCTACTAATCATTAGCTGGTTAATACAGGCTTAACAACGGTTTCACTCTTCCGATTTTATGACGTCAACACTAGAGGTATTGCTTGGACTGCCAAGTAAGAGCACATGATTTCATAGTTTACAGCAGTTGAATCTATTTTCATTCATATGGAGAAGGAAAGGCTTCGACTACAAGATTTTACAAGCGATCAGAGCTGCAGGAATTGTCAGGTTGCATGTTACTGACCTGCCCATTGACCAGGGGAGAACCAGGGAGTGACCATTAACCTTCAAGATAACTAGCAAGGAGGGAGATGAGAAGCACACAGGGGTAGGGACAGACTCAACCACAAGCAAGAAATGGAGGCAGTAAACCCAGAGTTCTAATACCAAACCTGAGACTTATAGTACCATCAAAGACACAGTTTATAAAAACTGCACCAACAAAGAAGCCCTTGAACTCTGAGGGAGAAACTCCACCCTTCCCATTGTATTTTCTCACTTCTACAGGCAGGAGTACAGAACTGCTTTGTGGTTAAGATTTTAGGAGAAACGATGTTTGGTGACTGGCTCTATAAATGGTTTCTGTGCAGAGAATTACAAGTTTTAAAGAAAGGCATTATAAGCAGTTTTATACTCATCTTTCAGTTATTCAATTTAATTTTAAAATTTCTGAGTTACGTGAGAAAAAATAAAATGACTTAAATGAGAAAAAAATAAAAATAAGGGTTTCTGTCCTCGTGAACTTGTAGTTCGGTTAATGAATAGAAATGTGGCTCCTATCGTTGGATCACCATGAAAAACAAAGAAGAAAGGAAATTACATTTTACATATCCAAAGTTATGCATGTACACGATGACTGTAAAAGCATAGCTTAGTTAATCCTTCAAACATTTCCCTGACCGATCAGAAACTCTATTCTGTACAGGGGGACACTGGGCACCCCTGAAGTTAAGCAACATCCTTAGAGTCAAAGAAAAATAACAGAACAGGTGTCCACAGCCCAAAGCCCACATGCTCCTTCCCACACACCTGGATGTCCTACATTTATATTTAGTTGTATGATTTTAGTGCCAAAGATATAGGTATCTATACCTATGGCAGTGAAATTAGCTTCTTCACTCTTGTGCTGAAGCTAATATTAAAATGAGTTGGCATGCCCACATACCCAACACGTGGAGTGATGAAGGTCCTAGTGTAGGATTACACGTTTGCCTACTACCTGAAATGAGGAACTTGTGAAAACGCATATAAGTTAGTAAAGACTTACTGGGTCTAATGTGTGCTGAACAAGGTAGGCAGGAAGTGGGGGACCTGCAGAACGTGGAACTGAGGGGTGATTCTGTGAGTGAAGGGGTAATCCAACGGTGAGCCTTTCCTCTTGCTCTTTCCTACACAGCCTTCTCAAGTCTCTATTTCAAGAAACTACGGCCTAGAATGTGGGAGAAATAGTGAAGCTTCTTAATACCAAATTGTCCTTTCCTGCCTAACGAGGACAGAGCTGCAGCTAGATAGAATGGCTGCTGATGGCACCCCCCTGCCCACCTCTGAGCGGGGGCCTCACCACCTCCTGTGCCGGCCATGGTGTGGGCTTTCTAGAGTGACCAAAAACAACGAGCGCTCTGTCTCCTTCACGTGATGTGACCAAGCTGCTGGATTTAAGTCAACATAAAACCATACTGCATTGTACTACTAGCGATAAAAACACAGCAAAATTGAAGCAAGGCACAGGTCTTCCAACACATTTTTTTAAAAGGAAAAGGGAAAATATTTAGGAATGAGGTTTCTGACCATTTGACTGATGACTGTTTTTCTGCCACATGTTCTTTTCTAGCTCGAGAATTACATCCAGGACAACATGAAGAGAGAAATGGTAGAGCTGCAACAGAACGCAGTACAGAACCAGACTGCGGTGATGATAGAGATAGGGACAAACCTGCTCAATCAAACAGCAGCGCAGACACGGAAGTTGACAGACGTTGAAGCACAAGTAAGTAATGGAGCAGAAAACACCTAATGGTCTGGCTGGATGAGCAACTAGCAAGAAATCACACTGCATGGTTACCTAATTACTGGAAAAATGAAGAAAGCTCGAGGGTAGCAGGAAAAAAAATTGGTAAAATAAGAATTTGTGGTTAGATAAGAATTTAAAATCAGTAAATACATTTTCATCTTTTTTTTCCTTAAAGATTTATCTATTCATTTTAGAGAGTGGGGTGGCAGGGGAGGGGCAGAGGGAGAGGGGGAGAGAAGCCCAAGCAGACTCCCCACTGAGCGTGAAGCCAGACATGGGGCTGGATCCCACAACCCTGAGATCATGACCTGAGCTGAAATCAAGAGTCCAACACTCAACCGACTGAGCCACCCATGTGTCCCCATTCTCATCTTTCATACTGCAGTTAAATTACACTTGTTCTACTAACAACCTGTGAATCATTTCACATGAAGCACACTCAACAACTACAAGGTAAGGAAGTGCTTCTCTGCCTCGCTGGGTATCTTCTGGACTCTGGATAAGTACTGAACTGTTTTTGTGCATTTGAGAAATGAAAGGCTCAGTTCTTGGGGGCCTGAGGGGGTTTAACTATCAAGTGAGGGCTGGGTCTTACAACTGGCTGCTAAGTGCCCTTTTAGCTTTCAGATTTTAGGAGCTGCTGATTGACAGCAGGAGACAGGAATATGAAAATAACAAAAGAACAACACCAAGACATTAAACCTCAAAATACTGAAACAAAATTCATCGAGTCATGCCAAATGACACACAGCTTGTGACTGAGTAAGAATAGTCCGGGGGTTAGGGGGCGCCTGGGTGACTCAGTCGGTTGGGCATCTGTCCCCAGCTCAGGTCATGATGTCAGCGTTCTGGGATCCAGCTGCCTTGGGCTCCCTGCTCAGCAGGGAGTCTGCTTCTCCCTCTCTCTCTGCCCCTACCTCCACTCATGCTCTGTCTCTCTCTCTCTCAAATAAATAAATAAAATCTTTTAAAAAAAAAGAAAAAAAGAGAATAGTCTAGGTGGGAAAAAAGGACTATTGGTGGAATTTATTAAGATGCTCCCAGTTCAATTCTCTTCATTGGTGAATCTGCTTTCTGGTTCCTAACCCTGGATTCTTTCTAGGCTTATGAAGTTAGTACCTGCCTACTCTGAGTTGTAAGCAATGCTTTAAAAGAGAGAGAGAGGGAGAGAATAACAGAGAGAGAGAGAGAGAGGATTTAATAGTAAATAATTTTTATAATGTATTATTCCTATATGCTACCTCATCAGACAACAGCAGAAGGGGATATGAGGTAAGAGAAATGATAAGCCTCCCAACTGGAATAAGATCACATCTAGAATGGTTCGGTTTTTCTTTCATTGTCCCCCTAACAACAGTTGGACAAAGTAGGGGAAACGGTAGGAAAGTGGTTAGAGAAAAACCAATTTTTATCTGAGGACAGAATAAGAAGTTACTTCTTTACCAAATCTTCCCACAATACTAGAACAATGCAGGAAAAGCATAAGTATATTACACGATGGATCATAAGATGTGAAAATTGTAATCCCAAGAGGTGATAAAAGCTAAAAATGAAAAGATAAAAATTTTAAATTAAATGTATCAATATATCCATAGTTAATTATTAAAATAAATTAGCAATGTTTAAGTCACATCCCCTACCTTTTAACAGCAAAACTAAGTGGGAAATCAAGCTCATCCAAAAAATGTCTGGGGAGTATAACATTTCTTATATTTTCAGACAATGGTAATTGAGTGTAAGACATAAAGCAATGATGTAAACCTTTACTACATCCTGTGTAAGGCACGCTTTCTAGCTTTCATTGAGCTTTTGTTGGGTCACATGATCTTTTTAAAAAAATCTATTGTGAAACAAGATATCATATGATTTGTTATAACAGGAAAATTGGAAGGTGGCTGGAAAGAAAACAGTCTATAATGTCCAGCTAACCACATTAAAATGGCTGAGCCTGAGCAAGGACATCAAGGGACTGAATTATGCACCAAATCTACTTAAGGCACTACTGAGCAACTGCTGTGTGAAATGGGTTCAAATCCAAACATAAAATTCTCTGATTACAAGGTTCTTGTAGGCTGCCAGAGTGAGAGGCTATTCAACCAGACAATGAGGGATGGGTGGAGGTCTGAGATGGTAGAGACCACAGACAACCACCTGACCTGGATAATTTAGATAGTCACCTACAGTCGGAGGCCTTGGGAAAGTGACAGAAAACAGCACCACTGATCCCGGGTCAGTGAGGACCTACATGCCATCCTCCCTACCTCTGGCCCATTGGGCTCACTGTATAGCCCTTAGCTGTTGAATAAAAGACCTCAGTTTCCAGTTCCTTTTAGCAATTACCAACATAAGAGTATTTGGGCCCAAAGAAGATGTAGGCCAAATCTATAGCCCAGGTGTTAATATTAACACCCAACCTTTCTGCTGGCCAATGTCTTCACTCATTCATAAGACTGTTCATGGTATGAACTCATCCTGCTTTGACTAAGGACAGGACTATCCCTAAAGCTGGCCAGTGGGACCTGGCCAAGCCTTTTATGAATGACACAGACCCTGAGCAAACAATGGTTCTTTCAAGGACCCTTATTCCTGGGCAACAATTCTGCCTTACACTTACATGTGATGTCACATCCTGAATAACCATGACCCAGAGGATGTGAGTAACGGACTCTTCCTGCTAGAAGGCAGCCAAACGCCAAAGAATTCATCCTTAAATCTGTCAGAACACAATGGGAACAGCAATATTGCATATGGCGTATGCCAGAGAAGCCCACAGAGTAAAACTGAGCTCCTACTTCAGGGCGATGTACTATTGTTTCCTAAGTGGTCAATATGATTTTTAAAATTCAAAGAGAGAGAAATGGAAAATAAAAAATAAAAGGCTAAACAAGTGAATACAAACTAGGAAATGTCAGGCTAAAAATGAGCTACAGTTTTATAGATTGGAAGCATGGGACTTCTAATCATGTCGCCTACTGATAAATAAGAGAACAGCATTTTGTTTTGAGCGGAAGCAAAACTTTTTTCATTTATCAACAACTTCTGATGTATTAAATATGACCATTTTATACTCCCACTTGTCTCACTGTGTGAAAAGAAATGCTAAAAGATGGCAGAACAAGAAGAATGGCATTATATTATTTGACACAAATACCACTGTCTGGAACTATTAAACACTTTCCAAAAAAAGACACGGTAAAAAAAAAAAAAAAACAAACCACATTCCAATGCAATCCAGGACTTCAAGCCTTTTCTTAAAATAAAGACTATGATAAAATAAGATATTTGGGTAAACAAAAAAATGCTTTAGTTATGTTTTCCTATAATTTAGCTGACTTAATTAAAAGGAAGTTATATGTAACTTTAAACATGACAAATAGGAATTTTATTTTGTTACATTTAGGTATTAAATCAGACAACAAGACTTGAACTTCAGCTTCTGGAACATTCCCTTTCCACCAACAAATTGGAAAAACAGATTTTGGATCAGACCAGTGAAATTAACAAATTGCAAGATAAGAACAGGTAATAAAACCCCCAAAAAATTATAATCTAGAATTGCATACTTTCTAGATCTGAAAGCCTGTTTCATGTGACTGTTAATAATAAGCATGGCTTCCAAAATGCCAGATTTCTTAATGTGTAGTGTCAGCATCCGACACCTCGTGAGGGAAAGATAGGGAGAGGGTTTGCGAAGAAATCTGGAAGTGACCCTGCCTTCTAAACCCGTCTTCAATTTTTTTCATTCTCCGGCCCCTTAAAGATTGTCTTCCAGTGATTCCCAAACTCTGCCTCCATACTGTGCAAGTTTATCCAAGACAAAATACTGCCGGTGTCACGGAGTAACAGTAATGCTGGTCCAGGCTTTTTAATAGTTCCTTTGCCTCTGGGAACTTTGTTGTTTCCAACGCAGAATGATCTATAGCTGGAACCCACACTTGATGCACATTTCATGATGCAATCATTACGCCTAACACATACGATAAACTAAAAACAGAAGTTAATAATAAATATACTGATATTTAAACAAGATCTAGAAAAGCCCCAAGAAAACCAATACAAAAACAAACTTGGGGTGATCAGTGGGGATTCAAAGGTTTATTGCAGTTGGGGACACATATGGATAATTGTGCTTATTATCCTGTTTCTAACCAAGACACGTCTATACAACAGGGAGAATGGCCAGACAACAATGTGCTCTATTTCACAGCTACTTAATTTCATTACACAGTTCTTTATTCTTAAGAAAAAATGATGCTGAACTTAATGTCTTACAATCATTCTTTCCTGTTAATCAGGAACTCAGCTGAAATAATTCTTTCTGTTCTTTGGGTAACAGGTTTAACTCACTACTGATTTAGGGTTTTGAAGAGCAAATAGATTTTTTCAATTCTTTAATTTTTATTTCTTTGCAAATAGATTTTCTATAATTCAAGTATTTTTCTTCAGTGTTTCAATTTTTTCCTTCTGCAAAGTCATAAATAAAAGTTTGAGACCAATAATGAGATACAACAATCTCTCCAATTTCATTTTCTTAAAATGGTCTTATTTAATAATGTTCTCTTATTTAATGATGTTGCAGTAATAGGAAGACATGGGAGCTGAGTGATTACTCTAGTTGCTTGCCACAACAATACCGTCGGGCTATGTGCAATCAGTTGAACGCAGCCCAGTACTGAACACTGTCCCTCCTCACGTTCCTAATTCCATATGCTAAAACACTGTCAGTTAAGTATGTCAGTTATGTCACTCGAGTATCATCTTTGTAAATATTTGCCAAATCACATTGCCTTTTGCCTAGAGAAGTGCAACTCTGATTCCTGAGTTTAGACACACTGCTTAATGTTTTCGCTTTACTACAAGTGAATTTGTTACAGTCAGATGGGACTGCTCTGAAAGACATTCAACAACTGTCCTTCCATCTTTTGATCATCCGTGATTTGGTAAAATTTCTTTGTATGTTAAAGCTTTACAATGTATAAAACAGTAATTCCAACCATCCCGTAGCTTTCTGTCTTTTCTGATCATTCTTGCATATGGGAACCTTCACATTTTTTTTTCACTTAAATCTTTCACATTTTCCCCCAGTTTAATCGACACTGACCAATGACGCACTTTTCGGATACTTTGAACCTACTTTTATATGACACTAAATTTAAACAACACATTTCCTCCATAAAAGCACCTTGTCAAACATACCTAATAAACTATAATTTTAGGTGACTTAACAACAGCAAAGCACCACAACTTGGATTGCAAACATCTCACTCAGAACAGAGTTGTACGCGGACTGTTTCTGAATGACCTGCCAAAGCACAGATCCCGACAGGGATAGCTTGTTATCAGCAGACTTGTCATAAAAACCATGTGTAACAAATCCATACCTGCGAGAACAGTAATCTTTTTAGCAGCTGCAGAAATCACAATCTCTTGTATCAAAAATATGAAATGAAGTGACAATAATAAGGTTTCCATTAATGAGTGTAAATCAATAAAAATAAGAAAACTGTGCAGATGATTTTCCATCTTCCAGTGAGTTTGGCATGTTGTGTTTTCAGGTGTCTTATATTTTGACTAGCCTAGGATCTCATTTGCAAGAACATCATTACAATTATCTGTGATGGTTTGCACATGTGACAAACCATACCTTTAAATTACTTTCAGTATTTCCCCCAAAGTGCAACCATTTTCATTACAGAATAGTTTCCAATGAAGCCAAAGTACTTATTAGGGTCAATGTTTTTGTGAAAACTGCCACTATCCCATATTTAGGTTCACCAGACGAAGGTGAAAATTGCTATGTGGTTTTCATCTTATCATTCTTTTTTTTTTCCTTCTAAAAATAAATGATTCATTTATGGCCTACTTGTACCAGTCCAATTAAACTGTGATTATTGTTATTGAAAAGTGCCGCCACTGATGCTGTCCCCTTCTGAAGAGCCTTGCTATTTCTGTCCACAAAGGATACTTCCCCACACTTCTCAACCAACCATGAGCTATGTTAATAGGAAGATAAGCTATACCTAAGTCCAACTTCTATACTGATGATCGAATTGATTATCCTGTATCAGAAAATCAAATACTATGCTAACGTGTGAGCTGTCACACAATGTGGGTATCCCCCATGCTGTTCCACCTCCTTTCTTCCACCCCCCCAACTCTTGGCCATGGCATTTGTGGCACTGTGCCAAGTCCTTGCTATGAATTTACAGTCTATTTTCATCTACTTTATCCTATTTAACTTTATCCTATTTAACTTTCTCTCATTTAAAAACTATTGATTGTCACTCATTAAATGGATTTCCCAAGCCAGTAGTGGGTCCAGATCTGCATTTTGCAAAGTGGTACCTAAAATACAATCTGGGACTCCCTGCAGCTTTAAATGCAATGCTCCGTGCTTCTGTACCCATCACACGGTGCGCTCTCAGAGCCAGTGTGATCTGGGGTGACATGATGCTGGGCTAAACTCTTTAATCCATGCTTGTATTTAACCTTAATATTAACTATTTTAGATCAAGATGCAACTGCCCTCTGGAGCTATACTGCGATAGGGTTTGGAGAAAAAAGCCTTTTTTTTTTTTTTTTTTTTTTTTTTAAATAAATATCCACCCTGGAGTGTTCACACTCTGGACCATGGGATTGTCTCATCTTTCTTTTACGCCTCCCCATGGAATATTAAAGACAACAAAAGACAGCTGGATAACAAATTTCAGCAATGTCATTTTGAAGGCAGTATAGATTAGTGACTTAAAAACGCCCCATTTATTTTATGTTAATTGTCTAGGTCAAGTGTCACAGGAGTGCTTCTAAAGCATGCTGCCTGAACGCTGATGGTACTAGAAATGATTTTAGGTAGAAAACAGAAAAACTTTATGCATTTATTTTTAGGTTAACTTCTGTTTACAGTAAGTCATCTTGGTTTTTAAATTAATAAAAGGGATATACAATTAAAAAATAAGTTGGCTAATATCAAGAAAAATAGTAAATAACAGTTTAAAAATAAATGTGGTAACACTCATGAAAATGGAGTGCAAATAAGAGCATTACAGTAACGGATTATTTTTTGACTTGGTATACTCACCGAATACTTGCTGTCATATACTGATTTGCAATGACCTAGGCTGGGATAAATTTAAGAGCTGCAATTGAGTTTCTAATAATAATTATTAAAACTGGATGTTAATGCTTATAGCTAAGACCTACCATGGGTAGTCAGTTTCTCGGCTGAGTAGTGTTGCTTGCAGTGTTAAAGATTCAGAAAATGTGACTTTCCCCCAAAAGGCATAGTAGGCTTACAGATTATTTGAACTAGAAGGGACCTCAGAGATCATCATCTAGTCTACTGTCTCTGTTTTTCATATTTACTTCTACAGATGGATATTCATTTAGGTAGGTATGCACCTGAGATCCAGAGCAGGGATGGTAACACAGGGAGGTCATGCGTGGATGTGAGCTTTCAGCCTGGGCTTTCCACTCACCTTTCCACCCACCAACGTGTGCTCCCAATACTGAGGCTGCCTTCTCGGTGAATAAGTCCACAGTCCCCTATAGCAAAACCATGGTCTTCAAATGCACTCCATGTGATAACTTCTGATTGTGGACCTTACATTTTTGCTAGGGTATCTCATCCTCATATCTATGTCATACTTACTTATCTAATGTTCTCAGCAAGTTTGAGAGCTTCTGCAAGGTTGTGGCAACACCTTCACTCTGTGAAAACAGAGTGTCTTGGAGAAGCAGAAATTCAATAAATATAAAAGATTATATAAGAATTATGAAACTGATTTGATGTCTGTAAAGCAATCACTAAACTAACCATTATTTCCCTTTACAAGTTTCCTGGAAAAGAAAGTACTAGACATGGAAGACAAGCATATAGTTCAACTACGGTCAATAAAAGAAGAGAAAGATCAGCTCCAGGTGTTAGTATCCAAGCAAAATTCCATCATTGAAGAACTAGAAAAACAACTGGTGACCGCCACAGTGAATAATTCGGTTCTCCAAAAGCAGCAACATGATCTGATGGAGACAGTTCATAATTTATTGACCCTGATATCAACGTCAAACTGTAAGTCAAGTTTACATAACAATTTTTCTTCAGTTTTAATTGCCATTATTTTGTAAGTGAAACTCTCAAAATTCCAAAAAATTCTCATCTTTCAGAAAAGGACTATTTCTATTACATGTTTCCTATGAAAGGTTTACAGAGTCTCATCCAGAACCAATTAAAAAGGAGGAAGTAATTCCACTCCCAGTTATTTACCTAAAGAATACAAAAACACGAATCCAGAAAGATATACGCACCCCTATGCTTATTGCAGCATTATTTATGAAAGCCAAATTATGGAAGCAGCCCGAGTGTCCACAGATAGATGAATAAAGATGTGAAACACACACACACACACACACACACACACACACACTATGGAATATTATTCATCCATAAAAAAGAATGAAATCTTACCTTTCATGAAAACACGGATGGAGCTACAGAGTGTTATGCTAAGTGAAATAAGCCAAAGAAAAATAAGCCAAATAAGCCAATAAGAAAAAGACAAATACCATATGACTTCACTCATATGTGGGAATTTAAGAAACAAAAATAAACAAAGGAAAAAAGAGAGAAAAAAAAAACAACAAAAAACAGATTCTTAACTCCAGAGAACAGATGGTTACTAGGGGGGAGGTGGGTGAGGGGATGGGGAAATAGGAGATGAGGATTAAGAATACACTTGTTGTGATGAGCGCTGAGTAACGTGTAAAACTGTTGAATCACTATATTGTACACCTGAAACTATTATAACACTGTGTGTTAACTGTAGTGAAATTAAAATTTTTAAAAATGCTATTCAGGGAGATAAAATAACAGAAAGAAGGAAGAAGAAGAGGAGAGAAGGAATATTTATTTATACTATTAATTATTGTGAGGCAAACCCCCCCACACACATGATTCCTGGGCTCAAAGAGCCTACTTTGCGTTAGTTCCATTGTTGTCTACAGGTATGAGGCAGGGCAGGTTGCTAATCCACAGTGGACTTTATTTTTTATTTTTATTTATTTTTTTTTAAAGATTTTATTTATTTATTCGACAGAGATAGAGACAGCCAGCGAGAGAGGGAACACAAGCAGGGGGAGTGGGAGAGGAAGAAGCAGGCTCATAGCAGAGGAGCCTGACGTGGGGCTCGATCCCGTAACGCCAGGATCACGCCCTGAGCCGAAGGCAGACGCTCAACCGCTCTGCCACCCAGGCGCCCCTGGACTTTATTTTTTAAGTGGGAAAAACAAGTCTAAACCCAGAGGGCTGTCGTGAAGACTGACTTAATACTTGCATTGACTGGCATAAAATTGGCACTCGAGAAATGTCAGCTCCCTTCTCTCCGCTCATCCTTAGATATATTTTGCCTACTTTATTACTGTTTTACCTTTCACTTTTTTTTTTTTTTGGATTTTAGAGGGAAGAAGGGAGGCATCTTCAGTCATTAATTAGAAATGTGATATACAATTTGTGTGGCATTGTCATTTTAAGGTTTTGTTTATCTTCCTTAAACAAATTGGGTCTAGTTCTTACTATGGCTTATTTCCCAATGTCGTTTAAACTTGGATTCTTTGGAAACAGATACATTTTACATATGAATCATGTGAAGATATTCTTCACTTTCATAAGAAATACGTTCTCACATCATCCTCAAGTCATGCGGTTATCCCAGTACTTTTTCACGTTCATAGAACGATCATCTGACATCTGGTGGGAACAAGATAATGTGAGGTGTTAGTTCTGATGAGCCAAAGTAGAGGAAATCATGCAGCTCAAATCCTGGCAGGAAAAAGGAGCACAGGAGAGAGAGTAGCAGAAGAGGCTTTCCTTTCCCCATGAGCCTCTAGCTGACGTGAAGGAAGAACCTCTGTCTACCTGTGATGCCTACCCGTGCATCTAATCCACACGCCTGCACTCCGGTGGGTCTGCAGAATGGACAGAAATACCTGCAGGAACACACACGCACACGCACACACACACACTCCCTTTTTAAGGCAAAAAGGATCGGGAAATCTAAATGTTGAGAGCAGAGTAAAACTTTGAAGGAATTTCATAATCCTAGCATTTTTAGACTTAGAGTAAGAATTTCGAAGACAAAGATAAATTAATGGTAGGCTCCTCTCGAACATAAACTATAATGGGACAGTTGCTAAAAATCCAAAGAATACTTTTATTATCTTTATCCAATAGTCTAAAGACATGTATCAAGACTTGGCTTTTTAAAAAAGGGAGAAAACATACATCCACAGCCTGGGTAGGATAATAGCTAATGGGGTATGCCACACAGCCACTGTAGAGGGGACACTGCTTTTAGGTACATTCTTTTTTTATTCTTTTGCAATAACTTTATGTGATTCTAGTCAAGATGGAAGATTTTTTTAAAGTAATGGTTTACTATAGTTAATTGCAAAATACTTCCATTCCATGTTGATGATAAAAAAAGGAAGTATGGGTTACTGGTGATAATATTTGAGAATTAATGCAGAACAGGCTGAAGGAGTAATTTTTTTTGGAAAGGATAAAAACTGGTGGGTCCTTTCTACTTATTATAAGAATTCAAATGTAATAAAACTTGAGTGCATCTCAAAATAATAAACTTTTATCTTTTCATGAATTCCTGTTAAATGCTTTCCTATATTTTTAAAAGCAGCCAAGTACTCCTTTGATGTTAAGGAAGAGAAAGTCATTTTCAGAGACTGTGCGGAAGTATTCAAGTCAGGACGGACGACCAACGGCATCTACACGCTCACATTCCCTAATTCCACAGAGGAGATCAAGGTACGGTGTTAGTCTCCTTGTTTCAACTGCCTGGCTGTAAACAGGTTATTTTAGAAGCAGAGGAACCACGTAATGTAGTTCACACACCTAGACCCTTCCCAACTTCATGCAAAGCAAAGCAACAAACGTGTAGTGAGTGAAACACCTGCCAAGGGCTCCATGTCCAGTCACTGCACACATATCCTGACTGGGGATATCAACGACGTAGATTTCTGTATCATCATGAGAAGATACATCTATTCCATATCCTCCTTGCATTTGACTTAATCATCATATTCTCAGCTATTTCCCTTCAGGTGCCAGACTCATTTCATTGCTTTCCAAGAAAATATCCTCCAAATACTAGAGTTCAAATAACCAAATAGTTTGTCCTTCAATTGTTCTTTCAAGGAGCACTGGTATTCTATCAAAAAAAGGTCTCATATAGCTCACAGCTAAAACAGCCACAAAAAGCTTTCCTTAGACACAGCCATGGTACCTCAGTTTGCAGAAATAATGTATAGACATTTCCCATTTTATCACAGAACATATAAGAGGATACATACTCAGCAGGAGAGGCTTAATAAAATTAATAGTTTTTACTGCTTTGTCAAAGATGTCCCAAAGTGAAATATCGCCTTATTTTTCCCCAGTTGCATGGGTGTGACTGAAGCATATAGTGACTCAAATATAGGGTGTGCTATCCCCTTCATTCATTCTGGGGTGCTGGTATTTCCCCCACCAGCACTGCTGTCCCATCAGTGCAGATGCTGTCACAGTGTCAAACGCCAAAAATGTCTCAGTATCATTATGGAGACAGCGTCAGTCTGGTGGACTCACAGCAAGGGTCTCAGGGACCCCAGGAGTCTGCAGGCCACACCATGTGGATCGCTGGGGTTGGCTATTCTTGCCCCGACGAGCATTGGCCAGAGGACTTAAAACACACTATCAAAGAGAGTGGCTCATTTCCTTCTCAAGTATTTGGAGTGTATTTCAAGGCATTAGCTCAATTACTTTGTGGAAAGTGAACCAACAACCAGAACTTACCATCAGGAGAAGTTAGTATATTGCTTATCTCAGTTATTCTTAGTTATTCTGGATTACTCAGCATGGTTCCTGATGGTGCTCTGGGAGCCACTGAGCTTTAGATGGGGGGGGGGGAAACACAGCCCCAGGGAATATTTCAATGCGGCTTCTCATAGAGGTCTGATAAAGTAAAATATTACAGGAGAGTCAGTGTGAAGTGTTACATAATTATCAGATGACTGCATATATTATATGCTTATAAATATGTCTGCATCTAATTGTAACTGCTACAAGTTGAACCAATGAAAACACTTAGAGGAAAGGCTATTGATACTGTATAAAAATGGAAATTTTAGAGGTTCCTGGAAACATTACCTCTTTGAACTCAGTATTATCCTCAGTATTTAAAATGCTAATAAGAAAAAAACACTTTCAAAAATCTAAGTATTAAGGGTTTAAGGACATAGAACTTGAAACAGTAACATATACTTTGATTAAGAATTTAAAAGATAAATATTGTGCTATTCAAGTTAATACTTTCCAAAGAAAATCTTTCTAATTCATTCATGCTGCTTTAAATCAACCTTGGAAATCAGTTAATGTCCCCAGCGCTCTAGAAGCAGCACATTAGCGGGGAGGAAAAAAACCCAACGTAAACATAAATAGTCTGCTGCAGATGAGAAAAGAACGAACAAATCCTGTAGGAAGGCTCTCAATCCCCTTTGCAATCTGGTTTTCATAACAATCCTCTGTATACTGCTGTCTGTCACCAGATGTTGGTCTCTTCTTGGCCTAGAGCACTGGGGACAGGAGTGGCAGCAGGAGGAGCACAGAGGATATCGGTGCAATGTGCATGTTTTGCAAATCCAGAGGGCAACCGCCAATTACACGGCACCAACCAACTGCTCTATAAATGTTTTCCTGACTCAGTGCAAGGCTCCCGCCCCACAGCACTAGGTCAGCCCAACGGCCTCACTGAAATGTTCTACAGCAAGATGAAAATATATAGTACCGTGGGACAACATGAGTCTTAGACCATGGTTGGAAACATTAGGATTTATATTTCTTTTAAACATTTGCAGTAAAAATAACTCCTCGACACAGCGGGAAACAACAATCTTACCAAACCTCAAGTTTCTCATCTCTAAAATAAATGGTCCAAATTAAGTGACTTCTAGATTCCGTTCCAGATTTAAGGCCCCATAATTGACGGTCTGATTGAGGGAGAGAAAGTCTGAGAAACTTGAGTTTAAATTCTAGCTCTGCCAATTTGTGCCTCTGACCACGTCATTTACCCTGTGTGAGGCCTCAGTTTCCTAATCTGTAACTCGATGAAGTAACCCTAGTCTTACAGAGCGATTATGAGGTGACAATTGACATACAGCACTTAGGACAGGACTTAGTACTTAACCATCTATTCAAGAAATGGGAACTGTTTACCATTTTGACTGCCCCCAAAGACTATGAGACATTGTCTCTGCATGAAAGGGCAGCCATTTTTGCTCTGTTTCATCTAATTCAGGAAAAGAACGTTCAACAGATCTTTGAGCCAACCTTTTCCAAAAGGGCCTACATATTTCAACTTCATTTTTGAAAAATTCATTAGGTTTCTGCAAAAGATAAAAACTGCATCAAAGGCATCTGAGTTTGTTTTTGCTGGTCAGAGACCTAATAATTTCCTTCCCTAAATTTCACAGGGTACGTACCTGTCTCCTAGTGTTCATCTGTGTGATTACCGTTTCATCAGTCATTCACTGTGGCCTCAGAGCCGAAGCATGATATTTAAATCAAGCATTATCCACTGAAAGGCTTCACGTTTTAGAGCAAGATATCAGGTCCCTGAACCATGCAGTAGTGTGCTAACAAAAGCATTAACTGCCCTCGGGTTTATGGTAGCTGGAGCGGTGAGGTCGTGGGCATTCTCGGAGGAAGTGTGCTTTCCTGATGCCGAGATAATCCATTTCATCATTTTCACTCAGTGCCCTCTGGCTATGTGGACAACTCTCTTTGAACACTATCTTCCTCTGAAAGTTTCACGACTCAGTTAACCATGATACATCAGTTTCTATGAACTCTTTGTTCTTTTTCTCTTTTTAATATGAACAAAGAGATATTAAGGGAATGTTTTAATCATCTCATCGTTGTCCCTGGTGGAGTTAGAGAATGGTACGGCTCAACCCATTTCTACATGGGGGGTGACTCGCAGCCAGCCTGCACTCTGATTTCCACATGAAGACAAACTTCTCTGGTTTAAGTATCCATGACTTTATAATGGTGATTTTGACAGCAAAGAATCAGATATTCTTAGAACGAGGATAGGCTCGCTAAAAACCATATCCGGTCTTTGCACCCACCAGCATGCCATTTAGGACGCAGAGGAAGCAAGTTGTCTGTACACACAAAACTCCTTAAACCAGTATAGCCTATCCAGCTAGTTTACGAATTTTTTTTTAGAAGACATATTGAGAGAAGTGAGCAGTACTGACCATTGGGTGGACCACCGGCAAGTAAGAGGCAGTATTATTCATGAACTGATTGCAACTTGGAGCTGCATTGAGGGATCTGGCCTATTAACAAAAGGGTCAAGTTTCTCTGTTTTTGGTAGCCTACTATGGTAGAAAAAAAAGGTAGAGAATGAGGAATTTAAGAGACCTTACTCAAGTCCTATATTCCACTTAATAGCTGAATGACTCTGGTCAAATTAATCTAACTTTACTAAATCTTTTCACTACATCTTTCCTCCTTCCAAAAATTCAGAATTACAGTATCACAGCAGAGTTGTTTTAAGATTGCAGATAATGTATGCAAAGTACCCAGTGGTACATAGCAATGATAACAAGAAAATTAATAATAATATCAATACAGGGAGATAATAAGGGGTCACCTTAAGTAGGTCAATTTTATTTGTCTGGTTAATTTAAAATGGGGAAATCACTTTATTCTTAATAAATGCAATCTTCTTTAATGGAACGTATGTTCCCAAACGTAAGGATCATCAGGGAAAGCAATATGGGCCAAGGGACCTTTGTGGAGAGAGATGGGAAGAGCGGTGGAGAGAAATCTGCTAGAGAACAGGGTGCTGAGTTCCCAGGGCAGCTCTCTGTCTTGCTAGCAATGAGACATCAGGCAAGCCACTGAAAATGAAAGACTGGGTCTAGGTGTGCTCTTGGTTCTCTTTTATCCCCCATTCTTTAGGATTTTAACTCACAAATGCAGAATAGTTCACATTTAAACTTACTATGCCAAAATTATCTCCCTTATATCCCCAAAAGACAGAGGGAAACAGCAGAGGAAGACTATTTCTACTTGGTTTTGAGTGATAACGTTCCTATTTACTACCTCATATGCTGTAGGAAATATCTCTTAACAGAGTTTCTGGGAACATTTTTCATTCTACTATAATCTCATTATTTAAAACTATTTATGTAATCTTATTTGCAGGGGTTTTTAATTTCATCATAAAACTCCTGCTGAGTGGAAAGTGAGCATGCATGCTCCTGGCCCAAGAAGGAATTCTGTGTTCCGAGCAAATTTAAACCCACCAAGCCTGTTTAAAAGCAAAAATAAAAAGAGCTGGGAGGAGAAATACCACAGGCAGTGAGCAAAGTGCAAAGAAGCTTGAAGCCACGATCTGTGGGGCAGAGCTATCAGGCTACTCGCAGGTCACATACATCACACAGGGTACTCAGGGGCCTCAGATCTCTCATACTGAGGGATAAACCTAGAAATTGCACTTTTATCCTACATGGAAGAAGTCTTCTAACCCCATAGCATAACATAACAGGGGTCTTGGAAACCCAACAGTGCAGAAGTACTCCTTCTACACAACTCCCTGCAGAATTGATAGGGAACGACAGCTACCATAAAGGTTTCTGGAGTCGTGAACACCAGCCGGTAGATTTCTACAGGTGGGAGATGAGGCTTGGGGCCAAACCGCCAAGATGTCCCAATCACAACAAGTCTCTAAGAAACAGCGACCTCTGGGTCAGCGAGTGGGGTGAGTCTTTAGCCTAGAACAGATGATGACAAGAAAGTCATATTCTCATCGACATTGAAATCGAGTTATATTACTGTTTATTTTTCATCACCATTTTAAATTCATGGTTTTCAATCATTTAAAACCATCTGCTTCTTGGAAGACCACAAAGATTTACCCTGGGGAACCCTATCAGCACAAGTCATACTGTAGGTATCCACATCTGTCTTGTTGCTGTGAGTTCAGACACAGCCCTGAGTCACTGGTGTTTCCCACGCAGTAATTGTGCACTTCCCATTGGCAGGCATACTGCGACATGGAAACCTCTGGAGGCGGGTGGACGGTCATTCAGCGGCGTGAAGATGGCAGTGTTGATTTTCAGAAGACTTGGCAAGAATATAAACTGGTATGAATAGTCTTTAAGCCATCTGAAAATAATTTTCTTTGTGAAAACTAACTTTTAAGATCTGCAGAACCTGCACCACAAATCCGAAACTAGCCAATGACTGTTGACAATTTTTGTTATCAAAGCATTCCTCTTAACTGGTGTCTCCGTCTCCCTACCAACGAATGACCCTGTCAATGCAAAGTAAACTATATATCAAAACAAAGGCATGCAAGTGCGAGGCTTATTTGTGATGGCAGGCTCAGTGTTTTTTGGTAAGCCAACAGTTTCACAGAACTTCCCATGTCAATAAACGGAGCTGTTTACACTCATGTCTCTACTGGTGATTCCCCAAGTAGTTCCAATTACTCTAGCCCTAATTTTCTTCCAGTAGAAGCTTGGTTTCTTAAAACTGACCTTCTAAAAAAGTCTACTTTCTTAGATGGAAGACACCAACTTTTCAGAGCACAGGAAAGAATTTCTGCTGAATATCTGGCAGTCATCCCATGTTAAATGGATAGACTATTGATTTCAAATACTTGAAGAAAAAACAAACAATGAGGTGACTGAGTTTTACCACTTGGATTGCAGGGATTTGGGAAGCCTTCCGGCGAACACTGGCTGGGAAATGAATTTGTTTTCCAAGTGACCAATCAACAGCCCTACATGCTTAAAATACACCTTAAAGACTGGGAGGGGAACGAGGCGTACTCACTGTATGAACATTTCTATCTCTCCGGTGAAGAACTCAATTACAGGTGAGTTGTATGTAACTGAAAAACCTAACAGATTTGCTGGGTGAGCATTCCAAAAAAGTGAGAGCCCCACGGCATTAACCAGGATCTGAAGTACTCGGAGGATACCTTAAATGGAAAAACATCTCGTGTCTTAGAGTTCTATGTTGCCTTTCAGGAAGTTCGTCTACTTTTAAAATTAGTCTAGTTTTAAAATTCTAACTTTGGTTTTAATGATATAAGGGAAACTTCATGAGGACAGCATTTTGTTTGCTGTCTCTGCTGTGTATCCTCAAAGCGCAGATGAACCCCGCCTGGTAGATAACAGGCATTCAACAAGTATTCGTAGAACATGTGAATGCTGTGTCCGTATTAGGAAATGCCATGCCAATATTGTAACAGAGGTCCACCTAGGACCATGTGGTTTTCTTCCAAAAGGTTTTAACAGCTAAATTTATCTTTCTGCAGCTAAAGTGCACTCGATTGTTATGCTCCATCCCAAAGTCAGGAAGAGTTCCCCAGTTTAAAAGTGGCAGACTTAGGTGGGAGGGTTAGTCATGCAAGTCCTTCACTCTCTGCCATAGAAACGTCAGCTGCTTCACAGCACCCCCCTCAGTATTTGCCTTGCCCCACGTGTTTGGCGGCACTCGTGTTGAATGTTCCAAGAAAAGCACGGGCATCCCTGACTCAGAATTTAGTTTCTGGCTCTAAATGCCTGAGAGTAGAGGCGGAGAGCAGAGAAGGCATTGAAAGACCAGTGCCTGATGAGCGAATGTATATGGCAGGAAAAAGCATGTACCTGCACATGGTCTCATGGAAAGAGGTGCCCAGAAACCCACGTGCAACGCCGGAGGGAGAACAGTGAGATCGGGAGCCGGGTACACCACAGGAATTGGTCTGGGAGGCACCAAAGAAACGTTCAGTTACCACTACACTCCTGAAGGAATCTCAAGAGCACAGACACACCCATCATGAAAATACCTACAGTGGGCTCAGAAGTCAGCACAGTTCAGTAGGAACATCCCAGGAAACAGTCATATGTGGCTTGCAGTCCCACCTAAATCTCATTAATGCCCAACTCAGACCCTCTGCTCAACAGAAAATCCACAATCTGAACAGCTTGGAAAATAAACACGATTTCAAAGTCCTTGAGCTGGCTTCCTAGGGGTCACAGTGAAGGAAGAGCACAGAAACATAGGCTGAACAGCTTGCCTGAACTACCTGAGAGCTATACAACATCCAGTATGTCCTGCTTTATAAACGGGGTGTGTGTGTGTGTGAAAATTTTGAAAAATTTGAAGACAGGTAACATACCATGAGCACCGAAAGGACTTTTAAAAAGTCAGTGAAACAGAGCCCACCAATTCTCATTATAGAGAGAGCAGGGTTCCCTTGGAGAGGGATTGACACAGATGAATGAAAAGATAGGTGTTTGGGCCTCACTGCAGCTCCAAGTTGACTCCAAAGAGATCAAAACTTCAATGAATTTTTAGGCACGAGTGGCTGGTCATTGTTTTACCTCCAAGCTAAATATTTTTTCAACTGGCAACAGTTAGGAATCTACAACAGAGGAACTCAAAAAAAATTTTTTTTAAAAGAAAGAAAGAAACACAAAAATTAAGGATTAGACTGTTTATATAAGGAGATTTTACAAAATGGGTCATTACCCTTTTATGCTGACATTATAAAAATATTTTAGACCGAGATGGTTCTTAACAGACACTTCCTTTAGAAATGCAATCAGTTTTGGGATACGCCATTTTAAAGAGCATGCATTCATTTAAAGCTTGGTTTAACCTACGTGGCAGGGTACGGCAGATACTACATTGAAACCACGTTGTCCCAGTAAAACTCGGCGGTGTGATAAGGGGCTGTGACATGGTTGAGTAATAACCACAGGTATGTCTCAGAACGCTACCGTCTACAGCCACGGACTTGGGTTTTTTCCAAAGAAGTGTTCCCCAAATGCTGGAAAACTGGAAAATAATGTCATCAGGAAAGGATAAATGCATCGACAGAATATTATTACGATAATTATTTTTAACTAAAACTAAAAACTATTTGTATGTTAAACCTTGAAGACTGGTCACTCTTCGCAAACATTCTGGCAACTCTACACAAGCATGCAGATTTCATTATTCAGTGCTGGCCTTGCTTCTTTCACTCCACTGTTCCATAAACTCAAACTGACACCAATATAAAGAAATTTCAAGAAATGTGGTTATTCTTAATAACCAAATTTAAAAGAAACCAACTATAAACCAGGGGGCCCTATAATAGAAGGATCTAAAAATGATACAACCTTTCTCATAAAGACAAATAAAAGATAGCGTTCTCCCAGATTCTGCTCGCCTTTGAGGACATTTAACAAGTCCCACAAGAACTGAAACTGTTGTAAGGAGAGAAGAGGCTGGAAAGGAGTAAGGACAAACTAAGTTGTTTATCTCAACCCTATCTATGATTAATGAGAAGGGCCTGGAAAGAAATTAAAATGTTTCAAACTCCCAGAGATGAGTAGGACTTACATAAATGCTTTGCAGCAGGTAATTAGAGGCTGTGCCAAGGATCAGGGTCATTTTTGAAACGTGACGATAACACTGAAATTCAGAAATTCAGCCAGTGCCTTATGATGGCGGTTTCTAGAGCTACAGTCCTAAAAACGATTTTAAATCTAAGTCATTAACACAGAAGTGACTTAGAACCAACACTTCATGGAACTCCATTTGGCATGCTCCGTACCCCCACCTTTTCGTAACTCTTCCTCAACAGACAAACGTCCCTGGTAAGGGTCTACCAGAGTAAAACGTAACAGAGGAGCTGGATGCATCTGGGACAAAGTCTAGCTCCACCACACTCCCATCTCTGAACCTCAACAATTTCATACGTAAAAACAGGAGAAACACCTGCCTCTATGGGCTGGTACATGCATTCCATGCACAGACCCGTGAAAATGCCTGTCGCAGTCTGCTTACAGACAGTCCCTGGCAAACCTTTCCTCTCTTTTCTACCCTCTGTTCCAACATGAATTCTGGGAAATTATATGCCTGTCAAGGTAGCGGTTAGCAAAAGATGAGCATCATTTTGGGGACTCAGAGTACCATTCTCCCTGGGTCATCACGGGGTTTTGTTTTTTAGGGTCCCCAGGTCACAAAGACTCAATGATCCGGGCTCCCCCACTTCCATACCCGATGTCCCAACACAGTGATGTCACATCCCCCAGCACATGAAGCCCTGCTCTGGGCTGCACCCTGCCAGTCTGCCAATGGGCTCCCTTGAAACAGTGTTACCGTACTTTCTCTTTCCTTTCTCTCTCCTCCTTGGCATACACATCACCAATGCAAGCCAGAGTTTTACAATCTTCTAAAAGTATGGGCTATTATCTAGTGTTGAACTTAATGTCACATTTATTCCTTTCTCAATGTCTGGCAAGTTTGTTACAATACTATACAGAAATGAGGCAAAGCAGCCATAAGGATGTATTTTCTATATAGTTCTATAGATTTCTACTCCAAATTCAATGATCCCTTCCTTGACTACTAGCCTGTCCATCCCTACCACCCCGCTGAAAATCATGATGCTTGAGGTTGTCTGCTCATCTCAAGACTCTCATTTCTCTACGGATGATGCCTGGAGACCTGGAGAGAGGACCACTTCACGTTGTATTTTCCCTTCTGTTTATCTGAAAGAGCGGGCCCTGAAGCCCCTGCTGATGCTTGTGCAAGTGATATGAGCTGAAGGTTTCATGAAAACATTCCTCAATGTCTAAGGATTTGATGATAAGTTGGTTCCTGTTTATACCAGTGCAAAAATATTTTGTCCAGAGTACGCATTAGTACATTAACCAGTACAAAATACATTTCTGCAGAATGGAATTCTTCATTATAAAAAATTTTCCACTATGGTAAATTAACAGCCCAAGCCAATTACGTTATTTTCTTTTCTTTCTTTCTTTTTTTTTTTCTTTGCATGCTTGCAGGATTCACCTTAACGGACTTACAGGGACGGCCGGCAAAATAAGCAGCATAAGCCAACCAGGAAATGATTTTACCACAAAGGATGTAGACAACGACAAATGTATTTGCAAATGTTCACAAATGCTCTCAGGAGGTGGGATGACTTTTCTCTCTTCCTATTTGTTTTGGCAAGGAAGAATTTCATAGAGTGAAAGGCTGGCTATTTGGACTTGAACTTGTGATGGGTGACAATGTCCACATTTCATAAATAGACTTACTAGATGTAGGGAGATTTGTTTTTCACTTTTTCAGGCTGTTGAGTCTTAAGAATGTGATGTGGACCTAACAATTGTCAGCAGGCCAACTGTGTCTCTTCAGGACCTCACTCTGGCACAGAGAGGGGACATCTGATATCCAGCAAGCTCTCTTGAGCTGGTGCTCGTTGACTAGCAGATGTCAGAGCCACGCTTTAATTTCATTTTGCTTTATTAAGAAGGTTAAAAATTCAAATCAGCAACCAAAACAGTGACATAGATTCATTAGCATAGAATGGTTTCTAATTAATAATTTGTTGTGCAAACATGGAATTTCCAGTTACCTTTCTTTAAAGATTTCATTAATATACAACAAATACTTACAAACACAAAGAAACTAATTAGCCAATTTGTTCTTTTTCTTTTTAGTACACCAAATTAAAATTAACAGTTGTCCACTTTAAATCAAGGTGTTTATGCTCACGCTCTTCTTGCTTCCTACCTTTCATATCAGACTGCTCTAAAAAAAAAAAAAAATCGAAACCACACCCAGAAGCAAGAGACTATTTTAACAGTCGCTTAAAATGGCCAGATTAGTATCCAGCAACATTTAAGAGTTCAATGACAGGGACCAACCACTAGAAAGTTTACTCTTCCAATTTCTAAAAGTTTAAAAATCAAATGGCCAGAACCAATTAATTGTGACTGAGGCAAGAAAAAAGCTTGACAAATGCTATCAAGTGAGTTCTTAAAAATATCGAAAGACTTAAACCAGCAACAAAAATTCTGCTGACAGTACAAACTGAACGTAAAAGCAAACAGGAAGTTGGCAGGGTTTAATTTGTAGAGACCACAAATTATATTACCGAAAATTCATTCATTACTCACCCAGGAAAGAAAAAGGTAAGAGCTGTGGTCTATTTATTTGACAAATATAAGGTAACTACATAGAGAAGATCTAAGCTTATCATGTGTTTGCATTTCAGTTAAGAATCATTTACTGTCAAGAGAAAGGATTTATTTATGAAAATAGTTTGAAACTCCATAATTTTCATGTCTTTAAAATAATACTGAAAGAATTAGATCCATTAAAAAAAATCAGTCCTGTGGTTCTTTAGATAATATATTTATATGTATCCACATAATATATGCTGGCAACACAGGTCTTCCCTATTAGCCATATTTATTTCAATAATTATTTCACTGAGAGAAAGCTATTATATTGATTGTGTAAAAGCGGCCTGTCTCCCTCATCCTTTTTGAAGCCAACAAAAAGGGGAAAAGGGGTGGGTTGGGGGACCAAATGCGAATCCTTTTTCCCATCTGCCATTCCCACACTGAACCCAGCTGTCCACACGAGAGGGCGGTGGTTTTCAGACCACCCGTATGTCATGAGCTACTCAAGAGAGGAGAAGTGCATTAATAACCAAGGAAACAATATATTTATTTACTCAACTCAAGATTTAGGGCTGGGAGTAGAAGTGGGAAAGAGACTGAGGAGAAACACGCAGCCCAAGAGAGAAAGTGGAGCAGTCCCGGCTGTAAGGAGTCAGGTCCCAGCCCACGGTCTGGGCCCCGGGTAAGCCAGCCCAGTGATCAGCTAGGTTTTTGCAGGGACAGCAAATTCTACAGTTACATCAGCCAGCAGGCTCCAGGGCAGACAGATCTATAAATGTGCAACATTCCTGAATATTTTGAAGGATTCTGAATAACACACACAAATGTCTTATCAAATCGACGTTAATCTGAATCTGCTCAAATCATGAGCTGTAACTGGATGAAATAATCGGTCATCACAGTCCAATGTGTAAATAGAATAATATAATCATTACATCAACATATTTTGATGTAAAATATGTAAAATTTGATGACTAAAGCCGTCCTGCCAACACCTGCCTGGGGGTGAGCAATGAATTCAGGTTCATTCACATTAGTTATTCATTGTACTAGGTATACAGATCAGGAGCAGTTGTTTCTACCTGTATTCTAAAAATCTTACATAAATGCCATCATAGTGGATGTGTACTTCCAACACAACGTTTCTAAGACTTATTGAGATTACGTAAATCTAGGTCATTCCTTCTCCTTGAAAACCAGGGCACACTCCTGTTTCTAGAGAAGAGCATCAAAACCCCAAGCATGGCCATTCAGGTGTCAATGCAGACCCCCTCCCCCTGCTGCTGAGCCAGGCAGCTCCCCTCACCTTAGTGACCACACCACGATCGCTTTCAATTCCCTTTGCGTCTGTAGGACTTAAAGATTTCCTTTTCATCTAGCTCCCCAGAGTACTTAAAATTTAGGGTCATTTAAAAACAAAAATGTCTGGTAGGAGGAGGGAAGCCCCAGTCAGTCTGGCCCACTAAGCTGCTGGAACCGGAAAGTAATCCAGTGAGAGTCATCCATCCATTCTTCAGTGTTTTGACTTATCCATGCTCTCCACTGCACTGTGGTGGTCACCATATCGGGACCAGGAAAGACGTGCCAGTCATGTCTGTGGATGACTAGTCTTCCCACACAAGGAAAACGGAGTACAACAGCCCGTAAAAAACATTTGCCGTATGGAACTAGGGTTTAACTTGAGTAAAGCTGGAAAACCATGGCTCTCATCTGTCAGTGGAGCACATTCTATACCCCTGAGTATTTGCATATGTCCACTTAAAATGCACGGAATGTGACGGGGGGATTAGCCAAGGGTTTCTCACGCCACGGTGAGATACAGTTGGGGTTACCTAGTTCCTAATTCCTTCTGCGTCTTACTTTCACAGGCTGGTGGTTTGATGCGTGCGGTCCCTCCAACCTGAACGGAATGTACTACCCACAGAAGCAGAACACAAACAAGTTCAACGGCATTAAGTGGTACTACTGGAAAGGCTCAGGCTACTCGCTCAAGGCCACGACCATGATGATCCGACCAGCAGATTTCTAGATGCCCGCACACACCTGAGGAGTGACGGCCGCTGGTGCCATTTTCAGAGACCTGCTCCGGAAGCTCTGAAAGACAAGGCTGCACACTGAGTCCTCTTCCACCTCAGATAGGCAGCACGCGCTCGGGTGCCACAGGGATCCACGTGCCCCACTTAGACCCCGTGAACCTCCTCGCTCAGACCTGCATCCCTCCTGCACCAACACACAGCCCCTGCACTGTGACCTGGTAGAACGCCTGTGTGAAGATACATCGAAGCCTGCGGACTCAAGACTGACAACTTACAGACTCTGTTGTCACGACCAAGAATGTTGTGCCGAGTTCATCCGTAAATAACTGGAAAACAGAACACTTAGGCTATACAGTAGAGATAACCTTGGAGCTTTTTTTTCTAAGCCCTGTTTATAGATTGTGTAAATATCCATATGTCCTGAATTCAGCATCACTATCGTAATTGAAAGGAAGAAAAAAATCTGTAAGCCATAAAAATATATATTACATATTCAGGGATTTTTCTGGCAAGTGCTTATTTGCAGTTTAATATTTGGAGAAGGAAAAAACATAGTTAATGCATTTTTGCTCCTCCTCTTAGGTGCTTTAAACTTTCATTTTGAAGTCAGCTTATTTACGAATGTGTTGACAATGTAGTTTTAAGTTAATGCTCAAATATATATTTTAAGTTTAAATGATAAAAACTTCCAGGATCTCTGAAATTAATAGAAATGTGTGTTCTTTCAGTTTATATGAAGATTGTACTATTTTTTTCCACCTGTTTCTGTTAAATATGAAGGTATTTTTAGTAATTAAATATAAATTATTAGATAATTACATTTAACTTTTATGACAATATTTTTGATTCTGTGATTTGATTCTGAAACAACCGATTGTGCCTCATGACAAGGAAAGATCTGATTTTTAATGATGAAGAAAATTATACATTTAATTCCATGACAAAGAGACTTTACTGTATTTTCCTCACTAATCTATTACAAAGGTCTTTTTTTTTCTCTTCTAGTAAGATATATTTTAGAGAAGTAAGCTACAGTTTAGTTTGTGGTTGAAAAACTTTTACTTAAAGCACTTACAAAGCCATACTTCTCAAGCTAGATTCACCCCTAACGTCTTTTTTTTTTTTAAAGATTTTATTTATTTATTCGACAGAGACAGAGACAGCCAACAAGAGAGGGAACACAAGCAGGGGGAGAGGGAGAGGAAGAAGCAGGCTCATAGCAGAGGAGCCTGACGTGGGGGCTCGATCCCACAACGCCGGGATCACGCCCTGAGCAGAAGGCAGACGCTTAACCGCTGTGCCACCCAGGCGCCCCACGTCTTTTTTTTTTTTTAAATGTCCACCAGCAAAAAGAAAGAAAGAAAGAAAGAAAGAAAGAAAAGAAAGAAAGAAAGAAAGAAAGAAAGAAAGAAAGAAAGAAAGAAAGAAAGAAAGAAAGAGAGGCATTTTGGAGTGCAAAACCAAAATCTGATGTTTATATTAGNGGAGGGAGGCATTTTGGAGTGCAAAACCAAAATCTGATGTTTATATTAGATTCAAATCTTTACAGAAAATTCTGAGAGCATGGATTTAAGCTCAGAGCTGCAAAACTTTAAACCCCTAGAGTTTTAACCCCATTTGAAGTTTTCATAGTACAATTTACACTAATGTACATTGTAACGCTTTATAATTTGGAACAATCTCTCACGTATTTGCCTTGGAGTCAGAGGCTGCTAGGAAGCTTAGGGCCAAATTTGAAACCGGCATTTACCTCATGTCTGTCTTCACCTTATGCTGTTCTACTGCTATATTTTTTCTTTATTCCATTTTTCCTTGTGTAATTTATTTTACCGCTATATGCCCCCACCCTAACGTCATTTGAGAACACTAACATTTGATGTATGTGTAGAGTCAATTTACGGACTCCGGAAGAGTCAGGCACGCCACTTTGTCCACCACTTCGCGCGCTTCCCCAACAAATATATTGAGTAAAGAACTTCCCCATCTTTGAATGTTCTCTCTTGTTACATTTAAGTAGGCTTTATAAATTCAACAAAGCACAGCTTTGTACCAAGTTAAAACATTATCTGAAGATATCTCTACTGCAAAAGAAACCATAAGGCTCTGTGACGTCTTGATGACCGCACAGCAGACACTGAGGTGGAAAAGTGATAAGATGGGAAAAACTGGCAACAACATACTTGATAACCGTGTGCCCACGCCGGCAGGTGAAATGCATTTCAAAGACAAGCCTCGCTGTGTTACAGAGTTACACACACTCTCTTATGACAGAGAGTAGGGGGGTTTGTGTCTTTGCACTTCAATTCTTTAAGTGGTATATCAAATACAGTCTTGCCAAGAAGAATGTTTTCTCTCCTTAAGAAAGTATTTATAAAGTGGAGGGAAAATCAAAATGATGATCTTAAAAAGGAAAACAAAAGCAACCCCACAACTTAGATAAATCAGTGATAAGAGGGCAGCATCCTATGCGTACTCAAACAGCAAATAACACCAGCCCTGGTCACAGATAAAAACCACCACTTCTCTTTCAGGTATTAATCTTCCAAAAGAATTAAGTGTGTCACAAACCAGTTAACTTTTTTGAAAATGAAAGCCAACATCTACACAATCCTACTTCCAATTAAGCCTGAAGTTACCTATTTAATTATTACTTAATCTTTTAAAAAATTAGAACCTCCATTAAGCATTCGAAATTTTTAAAATTTAAAATGCAGTAAAATTGAAGTTGCATTTGGGAAGAGTATCAAAACGTAAGGACTGCATTATGTTGCCAGCAGGCCATGGCTTTTATACCCATCAGTTCTATCTCTACCAGCAGTAACAGCTTTATTTCTTAAAGCAGTAACAAGACATCATACCACCTCCTCAAGAATCTAGTCCTTTTTCATTTTTTGTTTTTCTCAATCCTGAAGCCTTTCATAATTAAAATTCTTTAACACTTCATTCCACAGGATTTTTTGCAGAATATTCTCACATTCCCACATTTGTTCTCACAAATGGATAAAAAAGTATTATGAAAAGCTCTATGAAAATGTGTTTTTATCTGCAAGCATAATTGGTCTTGACTTAATAAAAACTTGAGTCCATATCTATGCAAATAATAATTTCCTGAGAATCCCGAATTGTATTTACCATAATAAAATAACATCTGACTTACAGGAGCTGCAGGGAAGTAGTTAGAAAGTTCAAACGGTTCCTCGGAAATCCAGTGACCCAGTTCCAAAGACCACAGTACCTACAAGTGACACAATAAGCAGAACATTTATTGTAGATTCATTAGGCTCTCAGTGGATAATAAACCACTTTGAAGATATAGCCAAAACAAAACAAAAAAACCAGCAGTCACTACACACTCCATAGATCTGAACTAGATGTGTCTTACACACCAAAGTACCATCAGAATCTTCATGCTGCATCAATCTTATGATTAATAAATGCTTTTCTTTAAGAAAAAAAGTTTCCAATGACTAGAAATCTGGGTTATTATCCTCAAGTGAGGCCAAATACTAAACACCACCCCAATAACAAACATATGAAATACCTTTTTAAGAATTCCAAGTTTCCAATTTAAGGAGTCATTATAGAAAATCCTCAGTAAATATTCCAGGATTTTATTAATTTTTTAAAAAAAACACATTTATTAGGAGAAGATAGATCATAAGCTTAAATTAAAAAAGCAGCCCTTCTGGCATGTGACTTTGTTTCTAATATGGACTAATATTTTCAGAAGTTCTCTTAAAACATTTGAAAATCCTTCCCAGGCTTTGGAAGGATAAAATGTTTCATAAACATGCTTTCAGTATTATTATTTATTATTGTTATTTGAACCCACATATTTTAAATGATCAAAATGATGTTTTTGTTTTTAATTCAACAATGTTCAAGATTCTACAGTCATCTCTACTTGATGACCAAACTCCCCGAAAATCTGTTTCTATTTCCATGCGCCAATAGAATTTTGTAACAAAAATAATCAAACTGAATTACATATCCCATATTTATTTTTCATCTGCAATTTCATTTCTTACATTCAGTGAATCCACTCTTTTCTAGAGTTGCTACATAAAGCTTGAGTTCGTTTTGCTGAATGACTGGGGATGAGGAAGGAGTTGTCCTGTTTGCTAGTTTCTAAAATTCAGGCCCATCTATGCGAGCTTGGTCTTAAATACTTCTAAGAAAAAGTGAGCATGCTGGTTGAATAAAGACAATAACGAGATACAGAATCTGAATGACAATTCTCAGCACTGGTCTGGATCTTACTTTAAAATTGATGTATTTATTCACTCAACACTGTTCTCTTCATCTCACTAACCGCTTGTCTGTGAACAACGTATTGAGAGCCTACTGTGAATAAGAACCCATGCTAGGTCCCGAAAACACAAACCCAATCCCAGAGGAGTCCACCCTCTGGCAGGAGGCATGAAAGCAAACCACAAATGGTAATTTCTCAAAACAGTTCTGTGGGAACCTATAGAAGAAGCAAACTAACTCAGTCTAGGAGAATCTAGCAAGGGTCCACAGATGAGGTGACATTTTAAACAGAGTCTGAAAGGATGAGTAAGAATTCATCAGGCAAAGACAGACAGAGTGAGGAGGGGAGAGGACATCCCCGCACAGAGAGAATGTCATGTGCCAAGGCAGGATTAAAGTGGGTTCTTTTTTTGGCTAAAGGGTGCTTTGGAAGAAGTGGTAAGAAAATTGTGTTGGTTAGATTCCTATGGTAAGGTATAATAATACACCCTGTTTCTATCCCTGTGTGTGCAGGGGCATTAGCACATGGCAGAAGAACAATCCAGAAAAGACAGGAGAAAACTCTGAGGGTGCTGGGCCCCAGATGACAGAATGGGAATGGAGTATAATGCAGGGCAAAGTGTCTTCACTAGAGAGAGAGTAATGAGTTGTGTTCTCAAAGACCCTAATTCCTTCTTCACTTAGATCTGTGTGTACACGAGCATTTTGTCAGGTAAGTCTCTTTTTGCTTTCCCCTGATTTTACTGGCTAACCAAGATAGATAGATAGATAGATAGATAGATAGATAGATAGATAGATAGATAGATAGATAGACAGACAGAGATAGATAGATATAGATAAAGATATAGATAGATACAGATATAGATAATCTTCATAAGATCAATGAAAGAGGGTATGAACACAATGGTACAGTGCAATCATGTTTCTACCTGGCTCCTTAGAGGTGGTTAAAACATTTAAGTAACACAGTGTTTGCCTTAGTTTTATCAATGTATGATATCATTTATAGAGACACACTAACAACATGTGTGTGGTTCCCTACAAATCTGTGATTAGCCCAGGAGGTAAAATGTAAAAGTTTCAAAATCAGGTTCATTTCAGACATGAGGCAATGTGAAAGAGTTAGGATAGTGAGAAACACAACGTACCAGTGAGAGAATCCAAGGAACCAGTCTTAAAAATGCATGTGGCATTTGAGTTCAAATGTAGTCCACATTAAAATGTCAACTGAACCTCCTGGAGAAAATTTATGTTCTCTGAGTTTGTCCCTTTCTAAATGTTATGAAAATAAAACCATAAGGCATTTATAGAATTTCAGCAAGTGAATTAATAAACTGAATTTACAGGCATAGGCATCCCAGGAATTAATATTGAACAGAGACAGCAGAAAACACTGATTTGAGTGTAATGAAATCATCAAATCAGAAACATAGTGCAAGCTTTTTGCTTTAGTTGTTTCATTAGCCAAAGCTATCTTTCTTTTAGTAGAGTGCTCAGTATTGGGAAAATCTACTCTGCAAGATCATAGTTAAGGCTGTAACTGAACTAAAACGTTAACCCAACATATTTCCCATCATATATGTGATAGAATAAAAATAACTAAGATGCAATTGGGTTGCATAAATACAGAGGTTCAAATCCCATGTTTATAGCTTTTAAAATGAGGGCTGAGTTATTTCAGCATCCACTACAAATGGATATATTTTTGACATTTTACAACTGTTGTTCATAAAACTTGAACACTGTTGATGATTTTAAATAGGAACCACTTGTCTTATTATTAGGCTCACAGCTACTGATGAGACAGATTTCCACAATGTAGGCATGACCACGCAGTTAATTTCATACCAGGCAAAACACAAATGGTCTTCTCTCAGTTTATACACATCTCATCATTTCACTTGAACAATGTGAGTCAGTGAAGCTACAGTGAACCCAAGCCAGAAGGTGGCACTGGTATTGAAAGCAAGTCGGTAATCGCATCATTTACAAGGAAGCCGACTTATGGTTAACACATAGCAAGATGAACACATCTTTATCTTCACCTTCTCCCCAAAACTCAACTAAAAGGACAGAATTAAAAAGAATGAGAAGAGTCTACAGCAGATAAAACAGGATATTTTGGAAGTTGCAAAGCAGATACATAAATGGTAAATTACTTAGAAGGGCAAAGAAGGTTCAAACTTAAGTGTCTAGAGAAAGAGGACGATAGGAAGCATCCAATTCCCTCCACAGATTTGCCAAAAGGCAAAGAATTTGGTGGTACTGGATACGTCTGAAGAAGGGGTATAGGAGAAGGGTAAAAAGGAGACATTTCCTACCCCCTAACCCACCCTCCCCTGGAATAAGACAAAAGTAAAGTCAGATAGGCTGTTCTAAAAGCAATGGTGGAAACACTAGGGAAAACTTCTCCAGCTCTCCCCCTGGGACTCCAGCCATTCTTTCCTGGAGACATAGATCAGCCCAGGAGAAAAAAGACATACAAATACTAAAGCTTGGATCTCAAACATCTCCGTTCATATCAAATTATCTATACACCACTCACGTAGGCAGAGTTTCAGTCAGCTTTTCAAAGCCTCATTATTGAACATGACTTTATGCCTATTTGATAAAAGCCTCTAGCTTGAAAACATAGACCAAACCAAACAAGAATGGAATTCCTGGGATCGTAGTGATGGGAAGTCCCTGGCTAAGAGCAGCTCTGTAGACCGAGAGAGAACCAGTCTCAAGGGGGAAGAGAAGAAATGGCCTCATGGGTGGTGTCTCTAAGAAAAAATAAATGAGATTGGAAGATAATCTGATGTGGAGACAGATTTGAGAGAAGAATTATAATGCTTTTAGAAATTTTTGCAGTCAGTTGGTGATAGCTGCATAGAAAACTAAGTAATCAAAATAATTGTCAATGACTAGCTCAGGAAAACCAACAAACACAAATTACCAGAGATGAATCATAGTGTATTACATGGCTCAGTTCAAATAGCATCCACATACTCATTCGTGTGCTCTGTGTGTGTGTGTGTGCACATGAATGTGTGTTTATATGCATATACAAAATGTTAAACAAAAATTGTAACCACATTGAGTAGACTGGGGAACAGAAGAGTAGAAAGAACTGAAAGGCAGCCATACAGTCATATTTTGATCTTCCACAGAAGGAATTCTACAATGTCTCAAAGTGAATTTTTAAAAAATGGCAAGAAAACCATTTTATTTAGAAATATGCAGGTAACATATCAGAAGGCTACTTTAGGAGCGAAATATCCAGGCTGGGAAACAACAGGGCAGGAGGTGCCATTTTTTATTATAAAGCCTCATAAATTATACTTGCTTTTTAAAAACACTTTATTTTGGATAATTTTAGACTTATAGTAGAGAGAGTTCTCATGTAACCATCACCTAGATTTCTTTATTGTGTGATTATCCAACTTAACTTTGCTCTTCTATTTCAAAAGTGCTCTGCAACTTGAACCAGCTTGTTGATATCTACAAGAAAATCTTGCTGAGCCTGTAACTGGAACTAAGTTGAATCTATAGATCAAAATGGGGAGAACCAAAGAGAAAGACAAATACCATCTGATTTCACTTACATGTGGAATCTAAAAAACAAAACAAACAAAACAGAAACAGACTCCTACATACAGAGAGCAATCTGGTGGTTGCCAGAGGGGAATAGAGTAAGTGGATGGCAAAATAGAAGAGGAGTAAAAGGTAGAAATATCCAGTTATAAAATAAATAAGATACTGGATCCAATGTACAGCGTAGGGAATAGAGTTAATATATAACAACTTTGTATAGTGGCAGAGATTAGCTAGACTTACCATGGTGATCACTTTCTAATGTATATAAATGTTGAATCACATTGTTGTAAACTTGAAACTAATATAACATTGTTTGTCAAATATACTTCAAGAAAAAATGGGGTGGGGGCTGACAGCTTAAAAAGTACCCATTTTCCTAATTCATGAACATAGTATCCCTCTCTTTTTATTTAGGTCTTTGATTTCTTTCATAGAGTTTTGCTGTTTTCAGCATGCAGATCCTGTAAATATTTTGTCAGGATTTAAATATTTTAATTTTTGTGGATGCTAATATAAACGGCATTTAAAGAAAATCAGAATTCCAGTTGTTTATTGCTAGTACATAGAAATACAACTGAATTTTGTATATTGACCTCGTACCCTGTAACCTTGCTGAACTCACTAGTTGTGGGAGATTTTTGTAGATTTGTTGATGTTTTCTGTGTAGACAATCATGTCTTCTGTGAATAAACAGTTTTATTTACTCCTTTCCCAATATGTGCACATACTTTTAGTTCTCTTATTGCACTAAGATTCCCAATACAATGCAGAAGAGAAACAGTAACAGCTTGCAATTGCTTGAACTCCTCTGTGAGGCAGATTAATTTGATTTATAACAAACAAAACCAAACCGAAACATAACAGAATAGCATAAATCCAAAGTGTTTCTGGGTATAAATGAATGTACCTTAGAAAGCACAATGTTTCTCTGTTTTATTTTTAAATTTTAGAAGTTTATACTGCTATCTAGTACTAGTCCTGGCTAGTGGTCCTGGTGCTTTTACTAACTGCTTCAACTTTTTATTCCCCAAAGAATAATTAGAAAACTCAGAGTGATCACAAGTACTATAGTTCAAGATCAGTAAATGATACTTTCTAAACCAGAACCAATCAAATTAATTTCTCTTAACATTCACCTTAATTTCCTTCTTTGTGGGAAACAACAACAATATTCTTTGTGTATGAAAGATTTCAGATTGTTCAACATATCCGCTGATTAAAATCAAATCTGACGGTCAGAAACTTATGCCTCGGGTTTAACCTGTGGGAATCTAGTTAATTTCAAATAGTTCAAAATTATACTTCATTCTCTACTTTAATCACCAAGAAGAGATTGTCCTACCCATCTTTGCCCCCACCAACTGTGGTAGAAAACTTAGTTGTAAGAGTTTATGGAGGTATGGGGGCGCCTGGGTGGCACAGCGGTTAAGCGTCTGCCTTCGGCTCAGGGCGTGATCCCGGCGTTATGGGATCAAGCCCCACATCAGGCTCCTCTGCTATGAGCCTGCTTCTTCCTCTCCCACTCCCCCTGCTTGTGTTCCCTCTCTCACTGGCTGTCTCTATCTCTGTCGAATAAATAAATAAAATCTTTAAAAAAAAAAAAAAACAAGAGTTTATGGAGGTATAAAAACATACACTCAGCATTTGCAAATCTCTTCTTATAGATGAGGAACAAAAACAGTAATTACTTAATTTTTTTTGCTATTTTAAGCTAACAAGAAGACAATACAAATTAAATGACAAATATTTTTCTTATCAGATTTTATAGATTCTTTGTCTCAGTTATAAGAGTAATTAATTTGCTCAAAGACACCTTAAGAGAATTTGCTACTATGTACATTGTTTAGACTTTTCCTACCAGGAGAATAATGTTTGTGATTCTTCCACAACTACAGACTATCGGATACTGGTTAACACCACAGAATCCTGGCAACTGGGTTAAACCAATCTCCATCTCTCTGTGGCTGTGTGACAAGAGGCAAGTTAGTTAACCTTTCTGTCACATGAAAACATCATACGTCATTACAAATGATAAAAGGACCATGTAGCTAATGAAATAGTAGTGGTAATGAAGCTATTTCTAGGTTACACTTTAGGATTAAAAAGTTGGGGCTATCTTTTCCGAAAAGGCCAACTTGGACTGGCAGAGTTTCAAGGCAATATTTGTTCCAAAATAAGCCACTCCTCTGCATTTTCAACACATCTCAGAACGTCAGGAAATGCTTATATGATTCCATAAAGTTATTTAAAAGTACAAACCCATTCCGTAGATGTAATGCCTCTCTCAATGAGGCAATTTTCCATAGATGATTTTTAAAAATTGAGTTGAAATTCTCATAATACACAAGTAACCATGTTAAAGCGTCCAGTTCAGTGGCATTTGGTATATTCACCATGCATGCCACCACCCCACTTCTTTCTGGTTTCAAAACATCTTAATCATTCCAGGAGTGTATCCCATACCCGCCAAGTAACCACCCCTCTTCCCCTCACTGCTCCGCTCCACTCCACCCCTGACAACTGCTAATCAGCCGGCTGTCTCTGCAGACTTGCCTGTTCCACAGAAACCGTAGCAGAGGAATCAGACAATGTGAGACCTTTTGCGTCTGGTTTCTTTCTCTTAGCATAACGTTTCCAAGGTCCATCCAAGTTATGATTTGAATGATGGCTAGGGATAAGTGTCAGAAATGCTTGTTGAATAACAGTAACTGATACTTATGGAGTGCTTACTGAGCACTTTATTGAGATGACCTTTTAGTCGTTTCAGATAAGGAAACTGAGGCTTAGGGAGTACAGCTGCCTTACTGGTCACACGGCCAGTGAGTGGCAAGGTTAACATTAAAACTCACAGTCTCATCCATTAACATTTCAGAAACATGTAAAGTGGTGTGCAGCCACAGAATAAAAGATATCCACGTTTAGGGTAGCAGAAGATAAAAACACTCTCCAGGCTATCTCTAGAAGTAGATGCCAGAGAGAATATGGGCTATGAATTGAGGAAAGGCTGAATTCAAATTCAAAACTCACCCATTTTCAAGCACTGTGACTGTAAGCAACTTACTGAAACTGCTAAAGTCTCCGTGTCCACGAAGGACACAAGAGAGTCTTGTACTAACACGCTGAGAGTCTAAGTAAGTCTCCTGCCAGGATGGCCCCTATCCTTACATCTTCTGTGTGACTACCATCCCCTGGAAGCAGCCCCATCTCCCCCTCCACATATGGCTAGTTGGTCTCTAGAACCTTCCAACCTAGTGCATGGTCCTAGGGCCAGCAACCTGCACATCACCTGGGACCTGGGAGCCAGTGAAGAAGCTTAGGACCAAGACCTACTGAACCATAATCTGCATTTAATAAGATCTCCAGGGGATTCAAACATGATTAAGTGTTTAAAAAGCACTGCTCTGGCTGTCTCAAAAAAGTGGCAGGAAACCAAAATCTTAATACAACCTATTTAACCAAGACAGATAAAATAAGCAATAAAGTACTAAAAATAAGTAGTTAAGAACTTTTTCCTTTTTAAGAGATATTAACTGACGGAGACTGGATACCAACAGTAAGAGGAAAAGGATGGCGTCCATTGACATATGCTCAAATATTCTTACTAAAACGTTTAGCTACATAGTATATGGGCATTTATGTGAGATTTGTGCGGCTTGTACTTTAATATTTTCAGCCAGAAAAAGTGAAAATGGATTATTCTTGGATTTTAGAGCTTAACGGCCCACTATTAGCTACTTTTTACATATTGCTAAGCAAAGACAGGGTGACCCAGCATTTCACCAGCAAACTTACATGAGAAGTCCAAACATCTTTATAAATAACACAAGCTTGTGCTTTTCTTATCAAAAGGAAAACAAAGAAATAAATATAACACATTCCAATGTAACTAAAACAAACACCAGAAACATCACTTTACTGTATGAAAACACAGTAGGAATTATTATTACCATTATAGACAATAAGCCAAATATTATGGCTACTCAGAGCAATCACTGTTTATTCTTTCTGTGAATTTGAGTTATAAAGGTTTTGTTTTTTTTTTTAATGAGCATCAGGTCGTCTTATTTTCAATGAATTTTAACAAGAAAACCATGAACTACATGGATACCTCATAATATATAATGATGCACAATGTTTTTATATGACATTGTTAGCTCATCAGAGGCAAAAACAAATTCTGAGGTCTCTTAAAGAAATAAATATGTTTAGTCATGTACCTACGTGCTTATTTCTTCCACAAGTAAGTGTTGTGTTCCAGCTCCATCCTGGGTCCTGGGCCAGGTGAGACACAACATGCATGGTCTCTGCTCTCAAAGAGCTTGTAATTGCTCAGTAACCAGGGTCGGTTAAAGAGTTTCTGCTTCTCTGTTTGAAACTTTATTTTGCCCTAGTCCCTCGTGCCAAGGAGGGTATGGCTATGTCTAAGTAAGTTTTACCACCAAAAGATTCTGTTTACAATTTAACAGTCGAAACAAATGCCCCACTACAATGAAGTGTACATGACATCTCAGAAATGCTTGAAGGTCAAACGATACAAACTTCCAATTACAAAATAAATAATTAATGGAGATACAATGTACAGCATGGCGACTATTTGAAAATCGCTAAAAGAACAGATCTTAAAAGTTCTCATCACAAGAAAAAAAAATTTTATAATTGTGTATGGTGATGGACGTTAGGTAGACTTATCGTGGTAATCGTTTCATAACATACAAATATCAAATCGTTATGTTGTATGCCTGAAACTAATACAATGTTATGTCACACCTCAATTAAAAATTGTGAATAACATTAAGTGTGTGTATACTATTCTTCCTTGTTTTATTATTATCTAACAAAACCAAAATCAAAAAGAATTATATAAGGAGGGTGCTTGGCTGGCTCAGTCAGTAGAACGTGTGACTCTTGATCCCAAGGGTGTAAGCTTGAGCCCCATGATGGGTGTAGAGATTACTTAAAAATAAAATCGTAAAAAAAAAAAAAAAGAATTATGTAAAACACAGTTCGGTGGAGAGGTGTTTCTCTATGCACTGAAGGACACTCTCCAGTGGTGAGAGGAAAAACCAGCTCAAAAGGACTAAGAAATAGATCCATCATGCACCTCAGGCAAGCTGTTATTTGAGTTGACAAAACCACTTTTAGTTACATATTTCTCATTCTCTTGTAAAGAAAAGCCTAAAAGGTTTCCTGTAGAGAACATTCCAGGGCAATGAATTTTAGGAGAAATGTATTGTGGGGATCATACATAAAAAGTATCAGGTAGCAAAATGTACAACGTTGTCAACTACAGTTTTGAAGAATGTATGACAGTTGTCTAAAATTCTGTTATTCTTTACATCAGCTCTCCTCAAAACCTGGTATTATCACTAAAGCCTAATTCACAGAGGTACTTAGGCAGACACAGAGTTCAAGTGCACTGTTCTTTGGCAACCTATTTTAACTTGGGTATAGAGCTTAGAAACCTGAAAGAACGGACAGCTAACAATGTCCCCAAAATTACTGATAGATACCTAAAATGATATGTAAATGACAGCTAAAAACTATGTTCAAAAAGTCCCAGAGGTTTTGGATACCAGCCCTTTGTCTGAAATGTCATTTGTAAATATCTTCTCCCATTCCGTAGATTGCCTCTTACTTTTGTTGACTATTTCCTTTGATCAAACTCAACGCCCAAAAAACAAATAATCCAGTCAAGAAATGGGCAGAAGACATGAACAGACACTTCTCCAAAGAAGACATACAAATGGCTAACAGACACATGAAAAAATGTTCAACATCATTAGCTATCAGGGAAATAGAAATCAAAACCACATTGAGATACCACCTCACACCAATCAGAATGGCTAAAATTAGCAAGTCAGGAAACGACAGATGTTGGAGAGGATGTAGAGAAACGGGAACCCTCTTACACTCTTGGTGGGAATGCAAGTTAGTGCAGCCCCTCTGGAAAACAGTATGGAGCATCCTCAAGATGTTAAAAATAGAGCCACCCTACCACCCAGCAATTGCACTACTGGGTATTTACCCCAAAGATACAGATGTAGTGAAAAGAAGGGGCACATGCACCCCAGTGTTCACAGCAATGTCCACAATAGCCAAACTGTGGAAGATGCCGAGATGCCCTTCAACAGACAAATGGATAAAGAAGATGTGGTCCATGTATACAATGGAATATTACTCAGCCATCAGAAAGGATGAATACCTACATCGACTACATTTACATCGACATAGATGGAACTAGAGGGTATTATGCTAAGTGAAATAAGTCAAGCAGAGAAAGACAATTATCATATGGTTTCACTTATATGTAGAACGTAAGGAATAGCATGAAGGACCACAGGGCAAGGGAGGGAAAAATGAAGGGAAAGAAATCAGACAGGGGGACGAACCATGAGAGACTCTAGACTCTAGGAAACAAACTGAGGGTTTCAGAGGGGAGGGGAGTGGGAGGATGGGGTAACAGGATGATGGGTATTAAGGAGGGCACGTGTTGTGATGAGCCCTGGGTGTCATAGGGTCAAAAGTACATCAAAAAGTAATGATGTACTACTATATGTTGGCTAACCGAACATTAAAAAAAAAAAAAGACTACATTTATTATGATGAGAGAAAAAAAAAAAAGTCCCAGAAAATCAAATCATGGTTGCATTTTTCTGATGAGACCTGAAGTTAAGACATTCTGTGTTGTTACTGCAACTAAAAATGGTTTTATTGAGTAGCTCAATGGAGAAAGTTGCAGAAGGGACGTGTCAAAGATGCACCTGTAGGTACAGCTGGAATTTTTTCTAAAAATGAGCTCTGAATTTGTGACACAACTCCACATGAACTAAGGGGAGGTCCTAGAGTCCTCAGTCACAAGGCAAGAAGGAGATCATTCGAGGTTTAAAAAAAAATTAAGAACTAGCCTCAGATGCACCAAGTTAAACAAAATAAAACCAGTGTGGTCCCTGGAGGCCAGAATTTTGAAAGGGATGGGCAGCAACAAGTACCAAAGCCGAATCTCTTGATTTGATCATTTGCAGCCTCATGCATTTAAATTGTTTGCCAAATATGGCACGTTTTGCTCCACCTCCTCACCGCCTTATCTTTCTTGCTCTCCCTTGCTTGATCCTCCTCCTCCTTCTGGACTTTTAAATGTTGGCACAGCCCAGGGCTCTGTGCTAAACTTTGCTTCTCTCCTCCTTGTATTCTCATCTCCTAGATACCGTGGCTTTAAGTTCCATCTATGCACAAATGGTTCCCAAAGGAATATTTACAGTCCTAACCTTTGCTCTGGACACATGTGCATGCGCACACACACACACTTAATGTGATAGCTTTACTTGAACATCTAATAGGGATCTCACACCCAATATGTGTAGATCAGAATTTTTTATTGTACCCCACACCTGCAAACATTTTTCTCCCCCAGGACCCCCTGCCTCAGTAAATGCCACCACCATCTACCCTCAGGTGGATGTAAAAAATTTAGGGAGGGGCCATCTTGACTTCTCTATTGATACATGTCACGTGTTATGAAATCCTGTTAGATTTCCTAAAAAATACACCAGTCTGATCTCTTCTCTCCACCTATCTGCCACTATGCTAGTCATGGCCATTCTAATTTCTGACCTCGGTGATCATAATTGCCTTCTTCTGGTCACTCTGCTTACTCTTACCTTCCTGCTATCCATTCTCTACATGGAAGCCAAAGAGATCAAAGCCTGTCACTCTCTAGCTCAAATACTCCAGTGGTTCCCCAAACTACTGATCGTGACCTCCATGTGCCCTGGTTGCTGATAGCCTCTCCAAATACCTATCCTCCTTCTCCTGACTCAAATTGCCTCAGGGCTTTCTTTCCCATGCAAAGTTTCAGTTTCAAGACCCACGCACTTGCTTTTTTGGGTCAGGCGTATTAATTAGATTCTGTCTAGCCCCTTTACATAATTAAAGAACAAACTATTGGTGTATAGATATGATGATGGAATCTCATTCATATTACAGTCAATGGTCGTGTCCAGAGTGACCTCACAGACTTCTCACACTCAAAAACAGCTCTCCTTTAAACTCCACTACAAGTCATCCTAGATGACGATCACAGTCCTGTTCACAAGTCTTCTCAAATGGTCTCAGAAGGACAACACCAAAGCCCTCCATTTTCCAGGGCAATCACTTTCTCCTATCTGTCCTCAACCATGAGTCCCCATGGAACTAGGAAAGCACAGTGTCTCCAGTGTGGAAAAACCACACCCAAGGAATTGCCAGGATGAACCGAAGGGAAGGCAGGGAGGACGGAGGATCCGAATGCGACCACCTATGGCCTGAGTGCCAAGGAGTTTCTATTGCAACTTGCCCGAGGCTCTGCGGAGGAGGAGGGTGGGCATTTTTTAGGAACTATCTCAGTGAAAGGAGCAACACGCTCTAAGTCATATGTTTCTCCACAAATGGAATCCATTATTTTAATAATGAAAGTTTATAAATTAGGTGTACTTTGAGATGACCATTTACAGTCACTGCCTTAGGACAATGCCTTCATCAAGACTGTTTCAAAGATCTGCATTCAAGTCAGACCGGTTATTTTTTCTAGTATCTCCATCACTAAACACAAATGCAAAATTTGTGCATTAAACACTATTACAAAACAAACAGGGTCCTTCTCTATTGTAAAAATGTTCTGTAAGGACTCAATGAGACAATGGGTACGAAAACATTTTTTAAAGTGGAAGCACTTTGTCAAGGTATAATTATCTGTGGCACAGTAAGAAGGACTCTGGAATCAAGCCAATGTGGATTCAAAGAAACAAACAGGAGACCTCAGTCAGCTTGGTATTCTAAGTGCCTACCACGTGGTTGCAGCCGACAAATGTTTGCTAGAGAGAACTTAAGCCAACGGCTCAAAAACCTAGTGATAAATGTGGTACACCAAGCATATTTTGCTTAAACATTATTCTTAGAATGTGCTCAGAAGTTAAGGTTGGGGCGCCTGGGTGGCTCAGTCATTAAGCGTCTGCCTTCGGTTCAGGGTGTGATCCCAGAGTCCTGGGATCGAGCCCCACATCAGTCTCCTCTGAGGGGAGCCTGCATCTTCCTCTCCCACTCCCCTGGTGTGTTCCCTCTCTCTCTGGCTGTCTCTATGAAATTTAAAAAAAAAAAAAATCTTAAAAAAAAAAGTTACGGTTAAAAAGAGAAAGAGAATGGTGTTCAAGATGATTCTCTTTAGTCTTGGGAAGACAGCGTGATGGACTAGAACACCAGTGACAATCCTAGCTTCCAGGCCTGGTTCTGCCACTGGTTATAATTACAGGACAGCAACTTAGCCTTCTTCACTCGCCAATGAGAGGTCCAGGCTGCACGAACTACAGGCTTCATTCTAACTCTGACATTTGATTCTAGTTCACACCGATTAAATCAGACTCACCACTTACTGAATACAGTGTGAGAAAGCCAAAGTTGCATCACATCATTTCAAGAAAATTAACTCATTATGACATCATTCTTTGATTTACGAAGCACTTGATTATGAAGTGTTCTTTATTCTTTTGTTAACAGTTAAAGTGTCTTGAAATTTGTCTGTAGAATTGACCAAACTCCATACTGGCATTTACAACTGATTTAACTTTCAGACTCTATATCAAGCCTTATTCCTAAACTGTTCAGAATTAACATGCTTTGACCTGAATATAGGCTGAATCACTCCTCACTGCTAGGCGGTGTCTTTGAAGCAGAGAAGGAGCTTTCTGTAACAGGAGCCAGAAGGAAGGAGCCTCGGTCACAGGGCATTCTGCTAGCTTTCACTGAACACAAAGCAGTGTAAAGGTAAAGCAGAATGGTAGATAAGTCAGGAGAGAATGGAGGAAACACCAAATAGGTGAAAGTTAGAAGACAGGGTCTCTAAAGAACTCAATTAGCACTATACTTAAACACAATATAACAAAAAAGCTTTGGTCTACAGGGATCCTTTGGTCAAATCAATTTCTTTATTTTTCTGTTGTGTTACTTCCTGTCTCCCACGAATAGGAAACAGAGCAACTCCCGACATGGTTTTCTATTTCTCTGTATCTGCCAGACAATTTAGTCATGAAGCAGGAAAAACACAAGTCATTCTCTCTGCTGAAAACAGCAGGGTTAACAATGAAAGTAGGAACTGCTGTAAACACGTACAAATTGCCAACATGGTTTTCAGAAAAAAAATTTTTTTTAAATAAAAATTCAAACTGAATTTTGTTATAAAATCACCATAATTTTTTTTTGATATGACTAACTGGGCCACATACAACCATCTAATTTTGAAGAACTGTTAGAAGCCTCCTTTACAAGCAATTTCCAGAGAATACCACACAAACCCTGAAATAAAAACATTCTCAGTAATGTTTTTCTTGGAGGCAACCTTATATAGCTAGCCAAAAGGAATATTTTAAGAATCCCCCAAATTGCATTGGGGACAAGGAAAAAGGAGGGGGACCACAGAGAGAGAGAGAGAGACAGTCGTTCCTTTACACAAAGACAATGTGGTCCTTGAAGTGTATCATATGGACACTTCAAATCTTGGCCCTAAAATATGGAATTCATATCTAAAAGCATACACAAGCTGCAGATGAACATTAAATTGTGTACTGAGCTTTAGACATTATCTCGCTTGGCTCTATAAGTGACAACGGCAGCTATTCTCTCTCAAAAGACTTTATTATGCATGAGTTCGAGCCCCACGTTAGACGTAGAAATTAAAGAAAAAAAAGTTCATCATGTTTGTGCAATTGCATTTTTTAGAAAATTAAAGGAAGGAGGCCAGGCAAGAAGCAATTATCTTTGTCTTATTTAAGTGAGACAAACAGGGAAAGAGATTCAGTTCATTTTTAAACTTTTTTTTTCTTAAGAGTGCAAGTCAGCAATAATCTATTAAAATCAATAAACGTGCAACACCAGTGAGAGGAAACATTTGGCAGACATCACAAGTATATCACGAATACACAAACAGGCACTTTACACCACAGTAGATCTGGTCCTTTTCAATTTCCCAGGAATTGGTACTTTTCACAAGTAATGAAAAAATGTTTAGGCATCACTGGCAAAGCAATGCCTGTAGTGGCCTTCATAGAAAGATACTAATGCCAAAACTATCACTCTTAAAATCTGAGAATGAAGCAACAGAACTCTGATGGTTTTGGAGAAGGTTAAAATATATGAAAATCGGTACCATGGTGGCTTTTACAGAAGTAAGGTTTCCAATATACAGAATTACCTCCAGATACCCAAGGGGTACTCTCCTTACGTCCCTCAAAGAATGAATGCCGCATACTTCCTGTTGCCCACCCAGACCCCACCATGTCTCCCTCTCATGCTCGCTGGGGGTCCCCCAGTCAGACCCCACTGACTCTCTTCTCCTACATGCCCACCCCACTCACGAGCCCTCTTGGTCATTCCTCAGACTAGCAAGGACAGAACGGACAGCCCACCACAAAGTTCTCACTCGTCCGGAGAAAAAGTATCTTTTTTAAATTGTAGGGTTAATGCATTCTGTAGACAAAACTGGTGACAGTAGACAGTGCGTGATTCTCATAGCTCCTTGGGGAAGTTGATGCATTGTCATTTCTGTTATAAAGCTAACATTTATTAAGTTCTTACTTCCTGCCAATCACTGATGTGAGCACTGTGCATGTTTAACACTTAGCTTTCACACAATCCTGCAAAGGACGCATGGTCCTTGGCTCCGTGTCACAAACAGGGAACCACAGCTCAGTGAGGAGGCATACCATTCTCAGACCCAGGCAGCTGAACGAAGTCTATACCCATTTTATGTGGGGATGGAGTTAACGTTCAGCCTGTGAAATCTCGGGATCTGGGACAAGCCATGGAGCTTGGCATTGAACTCTTCTGTACTCAATTATTTTTCCTGTTGTTTCATGTTATCATCCTAGATCTTGTGTTATACTTTGTGGTTCTCCGATTTCAAAATATCCTTCATGTAAATGTAGCACCAATCTGGACATTGTAAATGGTGACGATACTATGACAGCAATACATGGGGACATCCAGACAGAGCATACACATATGTATTTATGGATGTGTCTTTTCAGGGTAGTTATTTAAATGCTAATATCCTTCTCATTCCTATTCTCTCTGAATAACTATTTGTTGAGTTGGGTCTTCCCAGTAGAAGCCAATATAAAATATATGAACCTGTAAGAAGTCATATCTTATAGAAGAGATTGCCTTAATCAGTGGTTTAGTATGGGGAAAATAATATTAAATTTTCAAGCAGCGGCTTTACCACTATTTAAAATCACTATACTGGTATCCTCAATGTGTTATTTAAAAATATTAACTGATTGCTTTCATGCACCATCTTGCTAGTGTAAAAACCTTGAAGAAGGCTCTCAGGGTTCAGCATTCTTACAGCTGTCTCAGTCCAGTCTTTGCGCTTGTCTTAGAGTCCACACAGCTGGTCCTCCCTCTCCAGGCTAGCTCAGATCCCCACCAGCATCACCCAGTAAGCATGAAGGAACAGGAACAGCTTCAAAATAGTTAGAGACCCAAGGCAATCTATTTTATACTTTTTGTAGGCATTTCTTCACTTTTTTCCTTAATGTTCTCTATTTCTCAACTGTCTTTCTTCTTGTTTATAATCAACAAAGTCAGTTCTGAAGACAAGAAGTCCTAAATAAATGTATTGGCAGAGCTGGTTCCTTCCGGACACTCTAAGGGAGAATCTGGTCCAAGATTCCCTTGGCTGCTGGAAGTCCTTGGCGTTCCTTGGCTTGTAGATACATCACTTCAAGCTCTGCCTCTTCATGTGGCCAACTACCTTCTGTGTCCTTCTAAGCTTTCTTGAAGCTTATCCTGAGAGAATTCATACCTATTAAAAGTCATCCACCTGGGGGCGCCAGGGTGGCTCAGTCATTAAGCGGCTGCCTTCGGCTCAGGGCGTGATCCCAGAGTCCTGGAATCGAGCCCCACATCCGGCTCCTCTAGGAGCCTGCTTCTTCTCTCCCTCTGAACCTCCCCCCCCGCTTGTGTTCCCTCTCTTGCTGGCTGGCTCTCTGTCAAATAAATAAATAAAATCTTTAAAAAAAAAAGTCACTATCCTGGGGTACAGTGAAGTAGATAATATGGTGCTTATGGAATTAATACATTTGTACTTGTGGGATTGCAGAATGATGAACCCCCTAGAAGCTGTCCACAGCTGAGCCCCAGACTCTGTGACTATGTTACCTTCTATGGTGAAAGGGACATTGCCGATGCAATGAAGTTAGGGACCTTGAGATGGGGAGATATCCTGGATTACCCAGGTTGGCCCCATGAGAACACAAGGGTCCTTATAAGTGAAAGACAGAGGCAAGAAATCAGAGGAGGTGTGACAAGAGAAGAAGTCACAAGGATGTGATTGCTGCCAGGGGCCACAAGCCAAGGAATGCAGGTGGCCTTTAAAGCTGGAAAAGGCAGGAAACAGACTCTCCCCTAGAGATTCTGGAAGGAATACGGCCCTGACAACACCTGGGCTTGAGCCCAGTGAAACCTATTTTGTACTCTTGACCTCCAAAAACCATAAGAGAATAAATTTGTGCTCCTTTTGAGCCAATAAGTTTGTGGCAATCTGTTACAGCAGTCATAGAAAGTGAACAGAGTACCATGGACTCCTCAGAAGAGATTATTCAAGGTGGCGCCACCTTGTGCTTATCTAAGAGAACTGCTTCCAGCTGAGTTGGCTGAGCATCTTGGGAAGGATCCACCCGTGACACGTGGGCTCCAGGTGCTACCAACACTTGGTACCCAGCTAGTGGGAGCCAGAGGGAGCAGAGGTCATTGCATTAAACTGGCAGGGTCCCTTATGCCGGATTCATGGTCCAGGTACTCCTGGTGCTGGGATGGGATGTGCCATCTTGGCCACATCTTGTCTTGGCCCTGGTTTCTCTTACAGGTTCATAACGTCGGCCTTGGTGCACAGGATGAATAGGCAGCCCACCCTAATGTATTCCTCTTTAATTATAAAGGATCTTTGTTAAACCATCTTTGTAACAACTTTTTTATGGCTGCTCAAGTCAACAGCACCGGCACCATCCGCTAACCCCTTCCCCTCACACCCTGCAGCCTATCCGCGGGAAAGCCACTGAACTCCGGCCTCACGGTACTGTCCAAATCAGAGCATGTCTCGCCACCCAGTCCAAGCTGCGTTTTTCTCTCACTGGAAAACTAAGGAAACAGTTTGCCAGCAGGCTCTCTGATGCTACTCCTTCTTCCCCGCAGTGAGCTCTGCATGTAGCAGCCACCATCCTCTGAAAAACACAGCTTGGAGCATCTCACTCCCTGGACAGAAACTTTCTGATAGCTCATGATGACACAGGAATATTATCCAAACACTACCACGGCCAAGCTTCCCTTCACCCACTGGCTCTCTTGTCTCATCTTCTACTTTTTCTCTTGGTAAGCCCCAAACAAGCCTTCTTATTATTCCTCAAATATACTGATCCTGCCTTCAGGATCCCGCCCTCACTGTAGCAGTCAGTGCCTCCAAGACTGGACCTGGAGTGCTGACTTTATAGTAGCTGTGTAGGAACTCCAGCAGCCCAACACCTGGAGGGCCAGGGGTTCTGTGGGAGAAGGGGGTACAGCTGGCGGGAGTGGAGCCCGGGCAGCCCTGCAAAGGGAGAAGGGGACTATCCTATCCTGAGGTCAGCTGGTTCACCAGCAGGGAGTCCATGATGCAAGAGAGTCACCCAAGTTGTGGCAAGAATCACGGTTATCTTTATTTATTTATTTGAGAGAAAGAGGGAGAGAGTGAAAGTGGGGCGAGGGGCAGATGGGGAGGAAGAGAAAGAGGGAAAGAATCCCAAGCAAGCTCCTCACTGAGTGCAGAGCCTGATGTGGGGCTTGATTTTAAAACCGAGATCATGACCTGAGCGGAAACCAAGAGTCGGACACTAAACCGACTGAGCCACCCACGTGCCCCATCACAGTTGTCTTTTATTACTGAGCAGTATTCCACAGTACGGAAGTTTATTTATCCCTTTACCCACCGAGGGACATATGTGCTGTTGTCAGGTTTTGGTAATTATAAGCAAAGCTGCTACAGATATAATGATATTCATGTACAGGCTTTTGTGTGAGTGTGAGCTTTCATTTCTCTATGGCAAACACCTAGGAGCAGGGTTGCTGAGTGACATGGTGAGTATACATCTAACATCACATGAACTTTCCCAGCTATTTTTCGGAATGGCTGTGCCACCTCCCACCCTCACCAGTGGTGTATGGTGCTCTGCGTCTCTGCTACAGGACTGTCAACGTACTTTATAATTTAACTGTTCTGGTAAATATGTGGTGGTGTCTCCTTGTGGCTGTAAATCGTGTTTCTCTAATGACGTTGACACATTTTCATCTGCATATCTTTGGTAGAGTGTGTTAAAAAAAATGCTTTTGGCTATTTTTTGTTTGGGTTGTTTCTTATTTTTGAGTTTTGAGAGTTCTTTATATATTTTGGATTTAAGTCTTTTGTCAGATGAGATGTGCAAATGTTTTCTCCTGGCTTCCTTAGAATGTTCTTCATGGAGTGTAGTTTTTACACTTGATGAAGTATCATTCATCACTTTTCCTTTTATATATCAGGTGTACATGTGGTATCTAAGAACTTTAGGGACACCTGGGTGGCTCAGTTGGTTAAGCATCTGACTTTGGCTCAGGTCATGATCCCAGGATCCTGGGATCCAGCCCCCCCGCATCGGGCTCTGTGCTCAGCAGGGAGTCTGCTTCTCCCTCTCCTACTGCCCCTCCCCTGATCATGTTCTCTTTCTCTCTCTCTCTCTCAAATAAATAAATAAAATTTTTAAAAAAAAGAACTCTCCATCTAAACCTGGGTCATATCCTATGTACTTTTAAGAATTTTATCATTCTGCATTTTAGTCTGATCCATTCTGAGGTAATCTTTGTATATGGTGTGAGACACAGGTCCAGTTTTGGTCTGTAGATGTCCAGTACCTTTTACTGAAAAGTCTTACCTTTCTCCACTGAATTGCCTTTGGTTCTTGGTCAAAAACCAGTGGGCCATATTTGTGGGTCTGTTTCTGGACTCTCCATTGTTTCATTATCTGTCTTCCCAGACACTGAATTGCCTGGATTACAGAGGCTTTAAAGGATGCCTTAAAAATCAGATCATGTTAGTCCTCCAACTTTGTTCTTCTCTTTCAAAATTGTTTTAACTATGCTAGTTCCTCTCTCTCTCTCTCTCTCTCTCTCTCTATATATATATATATATATATATATGTATACACATATGTGTATGTGTATAGTTTAGAATATACATATAGTCATACATGATATACATATGTACATATATGCATGTATATGTATATAGTTTAGAATCAGTTTATCTGTATCTTCGAAGAATTGTCCTGAGGTTTTAATTGGGAATGTATTGAATCTCTAGACTGTTTTAGGGAGGAGTGACATTTTAACTATACTGAGTCTTCCAATCCATGAACATAGTATGTCTCTCCATTTATCAGTTAATTTTTTTAACCAGTATTTTATAGTTTTCAGCATACAGATCCTGCACATATTTTTATGTCATTGAGTATTTCAGTGTCACCCCTGTATTATTACATCCTTATATCTTGGCAATTTGTTCTAAGAGCTTTTTTGTAGATTTCTTGCAATTGTCTACATGGACAACCATGGTGTCTATGAATAGACATAGTACCATTTCTTCCTCTCTCACCTAAATGTCTTTTATTTCATTTTCTTACCTTATTGCAGTTGTACTTCATTCATTCACTCATGTGACCAAGTGGCCCAGGTTCTACCTGAGCCCTGGAAGTTCACCAAATAGCATTTTCCACTTCCTGCCTTTCCCATGTATAGTGGTTAATCCCACATAAAGTTACCATATGCTAAATTTGCATCTGGCTCTGTTTCTATGTATGATTAGTGGGAGAATATGGGCAGTACCCCGAGCAGAAACATGGAGGCATCAAGAGAGTTTGTCTTTACACATGGCAACAGTAAATACTGATTCTCATGTCTGACCACTCTGCTCAAAGTCCCATAAGAATAGATTGGATACAGAATCAAGCACAGATGTATATCCTCATAAATGATAAAGAACATTTTTTCCTCTGAGACAGGAGGGAAGGAAGAGCCAACTGATAAAGACACAGAAACACTGTGAATTAGAGAGAAGGAAGACAGGGTATTCATCCATGGAAGCTGGAATTATAAATGATATTTCTTACAAATAAATGGGGATCAGTACATATATATAACTAGGTAAGGTAGTCCCCAATTGCCACCAGTGCAAATAGTACTTTTTGGGGGGAATTTCAAACTTTTCCACTTCATGACTTTAAGCACTAATGTCACAAACATCTTATACCACAGAGCTGAGGGGTTAAGTCATGACACAGAAAAAAGACCACAGCCATTCTTAAAAATACATCTGCAGTTTGTTTGCATATTATAATTCTACTGGTTTAAATTAACACAGGATTAATATAATACAGTCTTAGGGGGAGGAGGAAGGAGGCTGGATATGTAGCATATTCAATATAGTAACACAAGTAAGAAGTGACAGTACTCTCATCAGAGAGCAATGCTTTGGAGAGACCATAGGTTGAGGATCAAGGTAAAAATAGAAAGAGTAACAAACATCTCAATTTCTATGAATAATGAAAACAACGATTAAAAAAAAAAAGCTACCTTTAATGCACAGAAATAAGGGCAAGTAATGTTACAGATAGATATGCGTAAGATAAAACATATCCAAATGGGATTAAATGAACATGTTTCATCCTAAGTAAATCCATCTGTAAAAACAATCACTGAATTCTTTTGGCTTTTTAAACCATCACTAACATAGGTCACATTATTTCTTGGTCAAACACAGAAGAAAGTTCATTTGACTGTGAGAACACGCATTTTGTGTTTTCATTCCAAGCCTGTTCTAATCTTATTTCTGCCAGTGGCTGAGGTCTGTATCCAGAAGGACACTCTTCTGCTTTCAGTCCTCACCACACTCCCATTCCCCAGGGATCAGCAGTGGCTGGAGGTTTTGGGCCAAAGGGAGAAGAGATCAGGAATGGGATTCACGGCTCACAGGAAAGTGTGCAAATTCACATGAATGCGAATCTAGTGATCTAGTGTCACCAACTTGGGATGACCACATCTATGACAACACCTTCTGTTTTCACATATGTACTTCCAACATTTGCTTACATAGCGGCTTACCCATTCATAAGAGAGAATCCAGCAGCCACGCGCGATTCCCAGCAGCACATTCAGCGTTCGCAGGGGCTTCCCGGTGAGCACATGAGTCGTAGTGTCACACACTTCCCGGGCAAATGAAAAGCCCTTCAATTTATTCACAACCTGGATGACGAGGTTCTGCTTTCTGTTAAATAGGAGGAAACAAATCAACAAAATGACTATGTTACCTACATAGGAACATCGAGGTGATTACATTGAATAATAATTAAAAAAAAAAAACTAGAAAGCTAAAATTCTATGATGATCTCAGCTACGGAGCTCACATTTTAATTTCTTTACAATCAATGACTTAAAATCTGGGAAATAAAAAAACTTCAGTTTTCAGCTCCAACTGTCTATTTTAATGGCTGACGAAGCTGCCCCAGCCTATAAATGTCTTTGCTGCAAGTCCATGGGCAGGAACACAGCCAGCATCAGAAGGGCCCCGGCTCTTCCCACCACTATTACTTCTCAGCCAGATCTGAACCAACCTGTGCACGGTCAGGATCAAGCTTATCACTTGCTTATTTTATTTGAAATACAACATTTATTAGAATTCACACATACAGTTTTTTCTAGTAAGAGGGGGAAAAGGGTCCTTTTCTTTACATTATCAGATCAAACCTTATGGCAAATTTGGCAGAGCCTCCTTATTTTTGCAAAGCCCATCATCATTTGTCTTCTGGTCTGTCATTCCATTAGTACCCTAAGTACCTTTTAAGAAATATATATTCTTCCCATCTAACTTCCTCACCAAATTACTCATCATTTTTCCTCTCTTCCCTTTACAATCACCTTACTAAATAAAGCCCTTGGTTCTGACACATTGCATTTTCCTCTCCCTCCCAGCAAGTTTTGGAAATCCCCAATGAAATACAGAGGACATGAAGGGCTTTCTAAGACACACTAGGACGTACACAGTGAGTTAAGAGATAAATTTCTCTCCTCTCCCAAAACTATTATGAAGACAAAGAGACTGCTCTTGCCGCTGCGTCGAATGCCTCTAACAGTGCCCCGTCCTTCCTAGTTTTGTCTCTACCGTCTTGCGCATGTCAATCTCAAGACCTGTTTCTTTACATGAGAAATGAAAGGGTGGTACTGTATCACACTTTAAACTCTTAGAGATCCCTAGGGGAAAAAAAGACTAACGGGTCAAGACCTGGGGTCTATCACCACTTCAACTAGAGAATCTGTGCTTACTGGGGTGATGGAAAATATTAAATTGGGGAGAAATGTAAAGAAAACAAAAGCATAAGAAAGTGAAAAGCTCTAAACCACATGCTCCCCAGAACCCTGCATTTCCACATGTTGATGATTTTCCTTACTCCAAGTCTTGCAGCTGCCTGCTCTTTGTTGGATGTGTTAATCAAGAACAAGTGTCTGCGAGACGCGGCCGATCAACGTGGCATCGGGACGTCTAAGTCTTCTTAACTTCAGACAAGAAGTATGTGTGGGGGGAAGAAAAATAAAAAGAGAATATGGCCTAAATGGAAGTTTGATTTTCAAAACTTTGATGGAGAAAATAACTATTTACTAATGTGTTTTATACTGGGGGCAAAAATACAGATTCTAAAAAATATCACACCCACCATACTCAATTTTCACTTCCATATTAGACAATTTGGAATGTTCAGTATATTTCATAAGAGATCAAAAAAAATTGTGAGCGTGCTCCTTCTTCACTAGGTAACGTATGGTGCTTGAGCCATTGGTCCTTTTGATTTCACATGCCATGGGTGGGAAAACAGAAAGTATTATAAGCATGCACTTTTTTGCAGGCTATTTTTCACTGAAATGTCCCAACGTTTTGACGAATGCCTTAAAACATTACAACGTATGATTGATAGTAAAAAAATAAAAATAAAAAAAAAAATAAAACAACCCCCCCCCCCAGTTTCCCTCTTTAAGCAGGANCCCCCCCCCAGTTTTCCTCTTTAAGCAGGAATTGAAAAATCTTTACAAAGAATATGGTGCTGTATTTTTGTTGGATGTGCTATATATTGTGTTAAATGTTTAAGGAAGATGATAAGAACGTGCCAGCAAGCTATTAACTCTTTCCCAAAATGTGTAGATAGCAGCTTTCATAGAGCTGTAGAGAGCTTCCCAGCAAAGTCTTTCTTTAAGAACTTTGAGGGAATCCCCCAGTGATGCTCCATTTATTGAACTTTCATGGGGTAGAAGTGGTAGACACAAAGAGATAGTAAATAGGAAGAAGCAAGGGGAACAGCAAAATACTAGAATACCTCTTAATGTTATGTAAACAACTCAGAAAGTCTTCAGCGCTAAACTGCTCACAGTTTTCTAACCACCGTTTTTATTTCCAGGGTTCTTCTAACTCCAACATCAGTTCCACAGAGTAACAGCAAACAGCACAAAGCTACGAGCTGCCTCAAAAGTGCAGCATCACGGTATATGAAAGAAAAATCTGAAATTTTACATTGAGCAGAAAGTTATCAAAACAATGAGTACTTACTCAGATGGCATGCTTGTCATGACTAATGTTCTTGTTGGCTAGAGATTTCAAAAGACAAGGAACAAAAAACAGTCAGAAGTATAAAAAACATTTTTTCCCACAGAAATTAACTTTAATACATTTTTTGAAAAGTTACATCACTTAAAAAATAAACATTTAAGCATATATCAAAGTAAAAAAACTTTATATTCCTGGAAAAAAGAAAAACCAGCCCGAGAGATACAAACTCAGATACTATTCCCAAACTAATCCAAAATAATTCCAGAACATGAGGTAGGGGAACGGAGTGGGAAGTCTGTTCTCCTAGTTAGCTGGCAGACCTCTAAATGTGCCATCCTGCTTAGGGACCTGCGAGGAAGAAGAGGGTGACAAGGCATTTTTTGCAGGCTGAAGAGCCATTTTTCCTAAGGTTTCTAGACAACTCTAGCCCTGTCTCAGTCACACATACACAGTACTGCTCGTGCTCCTGGGTGCCTGGGTCCCTCAAATGCTTTACCCTCTTGCATACAGAAGCTCAGATAATGGGACTGCTTACGCATGGGTTAGCATCTGCTATTAATTGGAACGGTAAGTTTCTTTTTTTTTTTTTGAAAGTAAGTTTTTAAATACTTTTTGTTTACTCACATAGACACATGCTGACGGTATAAAAAACAGACATATTAAGTGCTTTGGAAATATGTCATTAGAAATATAAATTCCCCTAAATTTCTACCAGCCAGAAATGACTACTGTTTAATAATTTGGTATATATTCTGCCAAATGTTCTTTCCATTGGAGTGTGTGTATATGTATAATTAAAATAAAATGAAATCACATTATCCACACATTTTTGTAACTGAGATGATACACTTTGAATGCAGACAACTGTAGTGTAACCATGAACTAACCATCACACACTTACTGTGTCTTGAAGGACTATGCGAATAAATGAGGAGAAGGAACAAAAGGCATTCAGAGGACCCTATGTGGACACGCACGATGGAGTCGAGGGGCCTGTGTACTGTACAGGTGTATTTGGGGAAGGTGGAGGAAGGAGAATAAAGAGATAATATCAGTCAAAAAGATACTCAAAGGAAGAACTCCAGTGGCAGATGTGCTGACTCAGGATGACCACTGACCTTTTGGCAGTTGTCCCTCCAGAGTAGTCTATTGTTAGCTCTCCTCTGTTTCGGATACAAAGGGAACAACTACAGCAGTTTGTGGGCTGAGTCTGGAGACTCTAGGAGTCTCTAGTCACCAGGGGAGATTCTGGTGGAACCTAGTCATGATATTCAATGTTATCCTTGCATGAAAGCTATGCAGGCCCAGTGATGCGACCAGCCCCAAATAAAGTCCAAGAGGCGCTCCTTCCACGACACCCACTTTCTTCTGTAGAACCATCCAAAAGATGCCAGTAGAATGTCACCTGTGGAAAGTAACCCATGGAGTGAAGGGGAAGGGAACGGAAATCTCCTGACTTCTCCAATGCTAGGCTTCATCTCCATGGCTTTGCCCTTCTTTACCTGCACCCCCTCTCCAGGTGAGCTTTCACACATCCTCATGGCTTTACATACCAGCCACATGCTGATGATTCCCAATTTCATATCTCTAGCACAGACCTATTTCCTGATATCCAGACTCAAATATTCTACTGCCTACATGATAAAGAGGGCCATCTGGAGGTCTAACAAGAATCTTGAATTCGACATGTCTGAAACTGAGACACTGTTCCAGTCGGGCAATTAGGCAAGAAAATGAAATAAAAGACACCCAAATTGGAAAAGAAGTAAAGCTATCTCTATTCATAAATGAGATGATCTCGTATGCAGAAAACTCTAAAGAACCCAGAAAAACGATCTCATAAATGAATCCAGCAAAGTCACAGGATACAAAAATTAGTGTGCAAAAATCAGTTGTATTTCTATACATGAATAATCATCAGAAAAGGAAATTAAGAAATAATTTCATTTATATTAGTGTCCAAAGGAATAAAATATTTGGGAATAAAGTTAATAAATGCGAAACAAAAAACCATACACTGAATATTAAAAAAAAAAACATCGAGGAAAGAAATATGAAAAGACCTCAATACATGGAAAGACATCCTGTGTTCATGCACTGGAAAATTAAATATTGTAGGATGACAAGACTGTCTAAAGCACCTTTAGTGCAAGCTCTACCAAAATCTCAGTGGTGAGTTTTGGAGAAATGGAAAAACACATCCCAAAATTCATATGGAATTCCAAGAAAACCCAAATAGCCAAAATAATCTGGAAAAAGAAACACAAAGCTGGAGACCTGACACTTCCCAATTTCAAAACTTACTACAAAACTACAGTAATCAACACTGTATGGTACTGCCATAAGAACAGATATGAATACACAGTTGAAAGTCCAGAAATAAACTCTCACATCTAAGGTCAACTGATTTTTGACCAGGGCGGGTGCCAAGACCACTCATGTGTAAAGAACAGTCTCTTCAACAAATGGTGCTGGTAGAACAGACAGCCACAGACAAAATGATGTGGGACCCCTGCTTTACACCACATACAAAAATTAACTCAAAGTAGATCAAAGACTTACATTTAAGAGCTAAAGTTACAGAACTCTCAGAAGAAAACAAAAAGGAAAATCTTCATGACCCTGAATTTGGCAATAGTTCCTTAAACAGGGCACCAAAAGCACAGGCAAAAAGAAAAAAATAAACTGGAATCCATCAAAATTAAAAACTTTGATGCATCAAAAACTACTATCAAGAGAATGAGAAAGATAACCCACAGAATAGGAGAAAATATTTGCCAATCATATATCTGAGAAGGGTTAATACCCAGAATACATATAACTCAACAACAACAAAAGGACAACAACTCATTTTAAAAATGGGCAGGGGCTCCTGGGTGACTCAGTCAGTGTCGCGTTCAACTCTTGATTTTGACTCAGGTCCTGGGATGGTGCCCCTCATAAGGCTCTGCACTCAGCACAGAGTCTGCTTGAGATTTTTCCCTCTCCCTCTACCCCTCCTGCTTGTGCTCTTGCCCTCTCTCTTTTTCTCTCTTAAATAAATAAATAAATCTTCTTTTAAAAAAAGGGCAAATAACTTGAAGAGACGTTTCTTCCAAAGAAGAAAAGCAAATGGACAACGAGCACATGGAAAGATGCTCAACATCACTAACTTGTCAAATCCAAAATGAAATCTCAATGAGATACCTCCTGCCTGCTAGGTTGGCTACAATCAAAAACGTGAAAAATAACAAGTATTGATTTAAAAAAAATGATGCCGCTATTGTGGAAGACAGTTTTGTGGTTCCTCAAAAAGTTAAACCCAGAATTACCATACAGTCAAAACACTTACTCCGAGGTATATACCAAAAAGGATTGAAAACAGGGACTCAGATACTTGTGTGAGAATTGTCGTCATGGCATTATTCACAAGAGCCAAAGCGTGGAAACTGCCTACGTGCCCAACAATAGATGAGTGGATATGATTAATCTGGTGTTTACGTGCAATACATTATTATTATCCAGCCATAAAAAGTAATGAGGCTCTAATACGTATGACAACATGGAGGACTCTGAAAACAGCGTGCTAAGTGAAAAAAGCCAGACACACAAGACAAATATTATATGACTCTACTTAGATAAAATATCTAGAATAGGTAAATTCATAGAGGCAGAAAATAGAACAGACTCCCAGGGTCCCAGGCTGGAGTGGGGAGAGGGGAGTTGTGGCTTAATGAGTTCCAAGTTTTATTTTGGAGTGAAGAAAATGTTCTGGAAGGAGAGAGTGATGATGATTGCATAACACTGAACACTGCCACTGACCGTACCTTAAAAATGGTTAAAATGGCAAATGTTATGTTGTACGTATTTTATCATGATAAAACAATTTCACTACCAATCTTCTCTCCCAAATCCACTCCTTCCACTGGTTTAGTGGCAATTCCAGTCCTGCTCAGGTCAAAAGCATTTTCATCATCATTCTCTTCATTACTTTCTCATACCCCACATTCAATCCATCAACTCATCCTATCGACTCAACCTTGCAGATGTATCTAGAATCTGACCGCTTCTCATCAACTCCACTCGTGACGTGCCATCATCTCACATGGGTCACTGTCAAAGCCACTTAAATCTTCTCCCTGCTAAATTCCAGGAGACTTCAGTTAACGCCCAATGCACAACCAGAGCCAAACTATGAAAACACACATTTGATTGCGTCCCTCTTATTCTCATAGCCTCTGGTGGCTTCATGTCTCACTCTTCATATATATATGAACATGTGAATATAATCTATTAATCTATTACTATCACTCAAAAAAAGAAAATCGTGAATATGACCCCTGTTAAGTCTGAGTGGAGGAAGGTCAGACAGTTAAGTCAACCAGAAACTTGACAGCCAGGGGACATCCCTCCTAGGCTGAGGGAGAGAAACGGTTGTATATAAGGAAACTAAGACCTCAAAATAAAAGTCTAAATGAAAAGAAAAAATAAAAAGAAGGCAAAACAAACAAACAATCTGACTTGTAGATGTCTGATAAGGAATCTAGAAGAGAAAGGTTCATTGACACGGTCCAGCCCCAGAACCTACAAGAGACAAGCTCTCCCTAGAGTCCCATGCTAACAAGTGCCGTGATAGAGAGCACAGGTTCAGACTGGTGTGACAAATATTCCTGGCCTGAAATACAGTGATGAGACAGAAGGAGCAATGTTGTTATTAAGCGTAAGCATGTTTACTTATCTGTTCTTATAAATTATGCATGAGAAGACATATCCAATAGAATTCCCTCGTTTAATCAAGGAAGCTCTTTATACAATGATATGGATTGATACCTGTAACTTATTTTAAAATGAATAACAAAATAGGATGGCTGACAGATAGATAAATGATAGATGACAAATAGATGAAAAGGAAATATTTAAAAGAGTTAGTTGTAGAATCAAGGCTGAAGGAGAAAACTGTGAAATATTTTGAAATGGAACAAAAGATTACTGGATATCTTCAATGGACACCTATGCGTTGTTAGCACACACACCCTTCAGGGTTATCTGTGTCTATGGGGTTTATGCCTTTCCTCATCTTTGAGCTATTTTACAACTCTATTAGTTGTAGAAAATTGATAGGAATGCAAATTATTCTTGTCTATAGAAATGCAAATTCTGGGGCGCCTGGGTGGCTCAGGGCGTGATCCTGGCATTATAGGATCAAGCCCCACATCAGGCTCCTCTGCTGGAGCCTGCTTCTTCCTCTCCCACTCCCCCTGCTTGTGTCCCCTCTCTCGCTGGCTGTCTCTCTGTCAAATAAATAAATAAAATCTTTTTTAAAAAAAAGAAATGCAGCGGCGCCTGGGTGGCACAGCGGTTAAGCGTCTGCCTTCAGCTCAGGGCGTGATCCCGGCGTTATGGGATCGAGCCCCACATCAGGCTCCTCTGCTAGGAGCCTGCTTCTTCCTCTCCCACTCCCCCTGCTTGTGTTCCCTCTCTCGCTGTCTCTATCTCTGTCGAATAAATAAATAAAATCTTTAAAAAAAAAAAAGAAATGCAAATTCTGTGCAGTGGACATTCAAGTGACTTCCCTCTCCCAGTGGCGACAAAGCCATGTCCACACTCTCAATGGTCCATTAACACGTCTCCTCTGTGGATTCTTCCACAGGACAAAACAACTTTCCATTCTCATCATTAATTAATGAGTTAAATAAAATCTTTCATACTCATATTCTATTAGTGAGAAAGTTTTGATGTATCTTTAAAAAATGATCTTTTAACAGTTATGAAGGTTTTCCACTAAGTTGCCCAACAGATTCATCTGCTAAAGGTTAGCAGCCTCTTTCAGACAGAAGCCACTAATCTTTATCACCAGAGAACACTCCACAGGCAGCTTGAGCCCAGGAAGTTCTATTACTGGCTCCCTGAGCTGAATGCCAAGTGGCAATAGAACTTCACTGGCTCTGTTTCTCTAATTTTAACTTTCCTCTCCACTTGTTTTGTCTTGTTTCATTAATGGATGAATTATTCTCCATTAGTGGAAGCAATGCTTAGGAATTTGGTTTTATGGTCTACTTGGTGTTCTATATAAATTAATTAATGGATTATAAAGATTTATTCTTTTTCGGTAAGAGACCATAGAGGACTGGGTTTATTAGCCTTTTTATGTTTTTCTTTTTTTCTGCTTGCTTATTTGCCCATTTTGGAGCTAAAATCAATTAAGACTATTCATGCCCACAAGGAAGGAGAATAGTTCCTTGAAATCTGGACTGGTTTTAGTATTTGTCTTTATTCTTGACCACTGACTGAAATTATAACTAACTCAGAAATGTTTTAAGAATTCAAATTCACATAATGTGTTTAGAAATTATTATTAGTTTAATAATTTTAGCTTAATGAAAATAGTTATGCCTTCTCTGAATTCTCTATGTAAGTATAATATAAACATACATTTTATTCTACTTGAGTTTATTTTTCCTAGACTTAGACAAGTTTACTGGTCAAATAAATAAGATTACTCCTCTATCACAATTAAGATTATAAAAAATGTAAATTTATGACAAATCATTATTCTAACAAGTTTTTTAATATCAATACTAATTGTGTTTTGTAATAAGTCAGTGTGAAGATAATTTCCAGGATCTTTAGTAGTAAATTAATTAAACAAAGAGGCCATTAGACTAAGGTGGCTCCAAAGCCTTAGCAGCCTACATAAGCAAGCCAAAACCAGAGCCTGTAAACCCCTTCAGGTTAAAAAATCAAAACCAAAGAACAACCAGTCACAAACAGCCAACTAAGCTTTCCCACATAAGGCAACCGCTTAAGCTTCTTCCTCTCCCACTCCCTGCTTGTGTTCCCTCTCTCGCTGGCTGTCTCTGTCAAATAAATAAATAAATAAATAAAATCTTTAAAAAAAAATTTTTTATTATATTTTTAAGATTTTATTTATTTATTTGAAAGAAATACAGAGATAGTGAGAGAGAGCACGAGCAGGGAAGAGAGGGAGAAGCAGGGTCCCCACTGAGCAGGGAGCCCAACACAGGGCTGGATCCCAGGACCCCAGGATCATGTCTTGAGCTAAGTCAGACGCTTAACCGACTCAGCCACCCAGGTGCCCTCCCTTAAAATTCTTAATATGTTTCAGTTTATCTTTTATTAGGTAACATAAACCTTGGACAGAGATTAATTAAAAAATATTGTTGGATACAGGGCACCTGGGTGGCACAGTTGGTTGAGCAACCAACTCTTAGTTTCGGCTCAGGTCGTGATCTCAGGGTCTTGGGATCAAGCCCTGCGTGGGGCTCTGTGCTCAGCGAGGAGTCTGCTTGGGACTTTCTCTCCCTCTCCCTCTGCCCCTCCACTCACTCTCTCTCCCTAAAATAAATAAATCTTCTTTTAAAAAAATTGTTTCATAACTCAGTAATTTATAAGAGAGAAGACTGAAACACTGATTACTAAGCAGAGTTATAATTTTTCTATGTTTTTGCTCTTTGTGTGCCATACAGAAGCTTGATCTTTGGGTCATATCAATGAACATGTTCATTTTTGCAACTTTAAAAGGGTGTAAAAGAGACATAGGGTAGGACGGTATAATGGAAGACTCGTTGGTCTGCTGACATGCCTGTGTAAAATGGACATTTCTCAATTGTTCTCCCCAGTTTTCTGTGACATAGAACTTAGTAACTTTGGCTAAAAATAGGTAATATGAATTACACTTAGAGTAATACTGACAGAGGAATACAATTGTGCATGAGTCTGTTTTTTAAAAAAAAAAATTATATTTCTTAAAGCAGTGGTTTTCAGGTTTTGAGATCTCTGGACTCCGTTATACTATTGGGACTCTTGAGGAACCCAAAGAGTCTTTGTTTTTGTGGATTGCAGCCATCATAGAAATTAACGCTGAAAAACTTCAAAAATATTTATTGATGCACTTAAAGACAGCAAGAAGCACACACTGCCTGTTAACAGAAATAGCATCTCGATGTTACTGGTCAGGTGTTGGGTCCAGATGAATGCAGCTCTGGGCTTAAGTAAAGCGTCAGTTTGCCACAGGATAAGAAAAGGCATATTGAAGAACAAAACTTTTGGAAAGTTCACTTAACTTGCTTTAGTTTATAATACTTGAGTCTGAAGGAAAGTTCAAAATGTGTTACAATTTTAGTCAATTGCACCTGATGTTGACGGGCTGTTTTTATGGTTACTGGCTATTGCCTACAAGGCAAAAGGCCAGTTTTACTTTTCCGCATAATCTGCTTAGAAAGACTGTGTTACCGAAGAATGATCTTTCCTTTATGTTGAATATATGACACCCGTGATTAAGGAAGTAAAGTTTGTTCACTTAGGTTGCAGCCTACACTTGTCTTTAAATGTTTTCTTGCCACGATGATGAGATGACTTACCCCCTATTGTTTCTCAGGCACGCGTGATCCTGTCTTAAAGATCTGTGTGAATCCTGTCTGGTAACTTTTTTGATTTTCGCCTTCTCTAAACTGGATCCTAACTATACGTAAATAAAACTTGAAGGATATCACTTACACCTAAAACAAACCTTTGATATTTCTCCTTGGAAATCACAAAAATATGTTTCTTACTTGTAAGAGAACTGTAGGTTGAATGTGTCACTAGTGCCGAGTTCCACATGACATCAGAAGGGCCACTCAGCCAGTCTAGGTGAGTATTTAACAGCTACACTGTTATCAGTAGAAATAATTCAGAGTCCTAGGTTTCGAGTAAAGTCCTTGATATTGGTTTTGACCCTATTGTCCATAATGTTTTTACCTTCAAGGAAAAAACTGGCCAGCTGCTTTCCTAACAGTTGGGTTGAGTTTTCTTCTAGTTAGGGTGTTCTAGTCCTACTATGCTGCTATTAGACAAAGTACAGTGTTACAATCTCAGTTATTAGATTGTTATTTTGGTGAGGGTCCTGCTTCTGTAATTTAAATCTAGCATTTGGTAGGCCAGTGGATTTCAACTGGGGATGCACATCAGACTTACCTATTTTTTCTTCATAAAAATATAGATGCCCAGGACCTAAGGCGGCTCACGAAACCTCTTGATATTCTGACATGTCCTTAGCATATTGATTGTGTCTCAGGAACATTATACTACATCTCAAGATTTGTTTCCTCCATAAAAATTAGGTTGATCCTTTTGAAATAGAGAAACTGAAGGACTCCATTTTAAAAATCTGCTTTTGCTCCTTGCCCTGCTTCTATTCCTTCTAGGACCTGCACCCATTTTACACATGCCTCAGAATGCAAATAGGGTATGTCCTCCTTGTAGGGGAGAAAGAGTGAACAATTTCTCCAGAATAGAAAACATGTCAGGAGGGACCAGGAGAGAAATGACGGGAGGAGCCATCACATGTGTTTTCCAGACCACCGACCCTACAATCTCGATGCCAAGACCCCCTGGCTCCGAGGAAGGCTTGACTTACAAAGGTCACTGGGCCCTTGTCTTTGTTCTAATGAGCTCCTGGAAGCCTGAGAGGACATGTGCACCAGGCCACAGTCCTCAAACAAAGACAAGACTCTCTCTTTTCTGAGTCTCCCAGACACTTTGTCTGAACCTGTTCTCTATACCTTCAACAAACTGCATTCACCTCCTGCTGGCTTGTGTTTGATTTTTGTCCTGTGCGCAACCAGGGACCTCCCTGGCTGGTCCTGCAGGACCCCCTCAGCGGGTCTGGCCCGCCTACATCATTTTCACAAATAAATGTGTTTTTTTAACATTTTGTAAATCAGAGATAATGCCTACTGACTTCTTTGAAAACATGTTTAATTGGTTTTCTTAAAGAAATTTTGCTTAATTTTTTGGTAATCATTTTATTATTTTGTTTGGCTTGCCATAAAACCACCAAATTTCCCTCAGTAATATTACTCTTACATCAGACCTTTCACATTTGAAAGTTAGGAGTAATAAATTGACCCTAGCTGGTTTAAGTCTACAGATAGTTTTGTTTCTGCAATAAGCTATAGGCAGAGCCTATGACCTCAACACGGGACTTGTCAGAACTCCACGGAAAAGGGAGGTACCAAGGTATTCAAACTCCTGACACTTCACAGAATAAATGGGCTTCTCGTGGCGCTGCTGAGATAGCTCTCAGATTCCCAGACCTCCATTTGGCAGACTGCTCTGTGAGACATGAACTCAAGCTCCCACAGAACAGAACTAACTACACAATGCAGGAAATTCTGTGTGCTTGTGGACTTGGAATAATGTTGATATTGCCTTAATGTTGTACTTTGTGAACATTTCTCTTTCTTCTTAAGCTATCTGTAATTCAGAAGAATATAGTAGACACTGCTTCCACAAACTGAAATAGAACATTTTAAAATGATACCCGATTTTCAAAAACTGCCTCGAAATTTGGAATCTTTTACTAAGTCTTTTTGTTTTCCAAGGCAGTACAGATTTTTGTATAGTTTCAGAATATGTTCTCCATCTTACCAGAATATAATTGCAAAACCTGGTTATGAAACCAGGCCTTGCCTAGAATGCTGTATTTGAGAATAATGCTCACTTAATCAGGTCTGGCTAGCCTCTTTGAAGGAGCTGAGGCTGCCTTTCCTCAGGGTGCCAAGTCCTCCTGGGAAGACTGCCCTGGTACCCAGTTTAGAGTCCCAGCCTCACAGATGCTGTGGAAGGTCACTTCCAGAACAGGCAAGACAGTTAGGATATTCTAAGGACCTCCAGAAGAGAAATCCACCTAAATTTATGGGTACTATGGATAAAATTTGGTGGAGCTGTCAGGCTTGGCATTTAAACTTGGGACAGCAGATAACAGAGAGAAACAAAGGCCAATCCCATGAAAATGTTCAGACGGTCGTTAATTTTATTTGTTCAATATAGCATGGCTCTGGGTTTTACAAGCATCCCCCAGAAGGTCAGCACACACCCTTGCTGCCCCTGTGTAAATACTCAGGCATGAGTTTATAATCAAGAATAATCCTTTTTGAGATCATTTGATCACAAAAGAGAAAAAAAAAACCAAACTTGTACAGAAACATTGTGGAGAAGACCTTGAGACAGAACAAAAGATTTTTGGGTGATGCTAACGGGCACTATGACTTGTTGGAGGACATAGCCTCTGAGTTATTGGATTCTGTGGACTTGATGTTCTTCACCGTCTTTGAGCTACAGACAAGCCTGTCAGAGACAGAAGGCTGTTACCGTGTCGTAGCATTTTTGTCCACTGACCTGCTAAATCGGCGTGGTGGGGGCCAGACTTCCCTTTCCATGCGGAAAAGGCCAGTTTTGCACCAAGGAAGGCATTTTGGCGTTCCTAAAGGTCTATCAGTGTGCATACTCACTGGGCTGTCCTTCGAACAACAGCTTTCTGGTTCCTTCCTTAAGACATGAGCTAAATAACAACAGTTTTTTATTAGTAAGAAATTCACGATTGCCACCCTCTTAAAAAAGTACCTCACTGTACAATTCTTTCACCGTTTCTCAGTTGAAAAATCCTTCTAATACACTTTTAAAAATGCAATTCTGCTACGTATCTTTTAATTGGCCAGGCACACAACCGCTAATGCAACACAACTCAAGTCAAGGTGGTACAGTGAGGCCTACAGCCGCTCCGCCTGCAGCCAGCATTTCAGCAGGTTCTGTGGAGCTGAATAAAATTTCTACATACGAAAGTCAATGTACTGTGTATCTTCACAGAAGGCTATCACTACTGGAAAATTCACAAAACACAAGAATCAACTGTGCAAAAAGAGTATATCAAGTCCAAGAAATACGATCAGTGCTAGCAACCCAGACCAAGATCTTTCTGCAGCTCACTTGTCCTTGTCTCCATACTTGACAGGGCACTTGGCCTGTCCTTATCTCATGGGTCTCATCTGAGAAATGAGATAATGAATTACTCCCAGAGGGCTAAGTGATTAATAATTCTGTTGAAAGTAAATATTAATGCTAGCAGTTTTGTAAATTATAACCTTCGCAGTATGTAATTTCATGAGAATACAAACCATTTCTTAACTTAGTACTTTATTTATGTAACCTTTGCTGTGTGTAACATTTCACTGATGGTAATAAAGACAGGGAAAAAATCTGGCCACTTTATTCTCTTTAATGATGGTAACCTGATGTTCCTCCAGCCCGCACCATTCCCCACCCCGTGAGATCTGTATGAAAGGTGATATTCAGAGTGTAAAAATCTAATGAGAATCCGTAAGCCTTGTTCACCATTATTGGAAAAGACCAAAAAAGACTAGCTAACATTTATTAGAACCAACCATATTCAGTGTTGAAAAATAAAACAGCTCTTTACAACTGAGACCTGGATTTACCCGTCCTGTAAGATGCGTCCCTATTCTATTAAAAGTTGATTCTCCATGACATTGTTGAACTTCACCTGTGCCCTGTGCCCTAAAACATAGAGAACAAGTTAAAAATCTTCCCACCCTTTTGTGCTCTGAGAAATGTGTCACTGAAAGGACCACCTTCTCTCTCATGCTGCAAGATAGGACTATTAAAACCACAGGCCAGGGGCGCCTGGGTGGCGCAGTTGTTAAACATCTGCCTTCAGCTCACGGCGTAATCTCACTTGAGCCGGGCCGAGTCCCCAAACCACGCTAATCCCTACCCTCACTGCAGTTTCAACCTCCCCCAGTCTTAACCATCAGTCAGGAGTTTTCTGGTCTGTATCAGTGAGGTAATCTGTGACTGAGCTTCCTTAGTCCCCCACAGGAAGGTGAGGTCATCTGCATAAGACCCCCTGTCCTTCCCATTAAAGGAAGGTGATCTTGCCTGAAACAGTCCTTTCTTTTCTTGTGCCCTAGACTCCTTCCTATAAAAACTTTCCATTTTGTACAACTCCCAGGCGGCTCCCTTCTACGTGGTAGATGCAGTGCTGCTGGATTCACGAAAACCCATCAGATCTTCAAATTTACTCAGCTGAATTTTGTTTTTTAACGAGATGCACAGCCACCCTTTCTCAGTGACTCAGGTAAGACCATCTCCATCCTCATCACGATTACCCTGAGACTTGCTAATGATACCCTAGTCTACCTGTCTCTGCAAAACCATGGGCCCCGATATTCCTCATGGAGGAAGATGGTCCCTATAACAACAGTCCGCATACAAAGATTTTAATTATCTTGTGCATTTTGTTCCTCTCAGTTTTGGTGGGTGGCTCAGATGGACTCGTTCCTTCTTCTTCACAGTCCCTGCACAACTTCCTGACTGGTGATCTATGGGCCCAACATTGAGTCCAGCTCCTGATTCTGTCCTCTAAACTCTTGTCTCCTGAAACCCTGGTAAGAACTTGATTCTGATTCCTTTTGAGTATTTACTTGATTTCTGGTGCCAGCTTCTTTGGCTTTATAAACTGACCATTCGGTTAGATCTGTAAAGGGGATGATGGTTTATAGAGATCTTTGTTGTGTGAAAAAATGATAATCTGCCTTTTTAGTTTTTTTCTATTTATTTTTTTACTTCGAGCTCAAAACTGTTATGTGTTTCATGCCATCAAGTGCATATCCAGACTGAGTTTTGTGTTACCATGTTTCTGCTTGAACCACAAGTAAAATTCTAAAATTGAAATTACGAGCTCTGTGTGTCTCCATGCGTATATGCCTGCAATTCACACATCTGAAATAAGCATCGTGAGATCTTACCAAATGAGATTATAAAATTTCTTAAAGAAGCTCTATTGTAACTGGCTTAGAAAGAAGACCTATAGGGGCACCTGGGTGGCTCAGTCATTAAATGTCTGCCTTCGGCTCAGGGCGTGATCTCGGTGTTCTGGGATCGAACCCCACATCAGGCTCCTCCACTGGGAGCCTGGTTCTTCCTCTCCCACTCCCCCTGCTTGTTTTCCCTCTCTCCCTTGCTGTCTCTCTCTCCGTCAAATGAATAAATAAAATCTTAAAAAAAAAAAAAGAGAGAAGGTCATTCCTTCCTTTTATACAAAAAAAAAAAAGAAGACCTATAAATTGAACATTCCTAAAATCCCCAGAAATTAAGGAAATTGCACTCCCAGTATTTTCGACATTCAAAAAAAAAAAAAAAAGAAAGAAGGAAAGAAAGAAAGAAAGAAACTATTCTCATAGAAACCCAAATGTTTTAACAATTCAAGTTCACATATTTTGGTAAATCTCTGGCAAATGAGATTAGCTGAATTTATTTTTGGCTTATTAAAAACACCTATCTCATTTCTGAGTATTCAGATATAAGCATAATAAAATAGCACATTTTTATTCTTGTACATGTTCTTCCTAATCCTACACAGGCTTACTGATTGAATAAGTGAGCATTACTTCTACTTAATGTTTAAGATTATGAAAAATGTAAATTTGTATTTAACCAAATTGAATCATTTTTTGACAATATTTTACTTTAACAGAAGCTGTGTTTTACATTATGAAATCTTTAAGATAATTTCCAAGATATTTTGGTAACTTAAAACCTTCATCTAATACTAAACTGAATTAATTAATGGATATTCACTAATCAATGCTTAGTAAGACAGAATACAGAAATTTTAACTAAGCATATATTTTGTAGCAATACTTTGGAAGAAATACAACTGTGTACATACTTCTGTTTTTCAAGAACAAGAATAGCTCTATCCTGAAGGGGCAGGGTTTTAGTTTCTGAACCCAACTGCACTCTTCCAGCTTGCTGAAGACCACTGCACTCTTCCAGCTTGCTGAAGACCCCAAAAAGTTCCTTTATGGGTTTTTAATAACTATCAACATAGGTCCACTTGAACATAGCCAATCATAAACCTACTGCATGTTAACAATATCTTACTAATATTATGAAATTATTTCTGACCCTGCAGCACCCCTGAGATTGGTCCTAAAGTGTCAGATTGTTCCAGACGCGAAAGGAAATCATAAAAGACAAAATGTGGAATGAACTTCATCCTGGTTTATATCTGAGATTGAAAATCTATGACATGAGCAAAAACCTTAGCAAAGTTTGCTCTGTATTGACAGGTTCATTTCCTTGGTTTACTGTTAACTGCTTTCATCTAAAATGTAAAGTGTCATTCATTCATTCATTTTTCTGCGTAACTTGTTTAGATAACAAAGATTCTGTGTTTTACCAGAATAACCTTCCATGGTTTATGTTGACTTTACTGCTTCCTTGACTATTTAAGAGACCTCGTCATTTAAAAAACAGGTAAGGCATTTTAAATTTCTATTATCTCTATGTTTACTTGTAAAATATTTTCTTGTCACTTTAAGGAAGTAATCAAGTAGTTTCTAAGTAACCCATGATCCTATCTTAATCAAATGCTCAAAGTTTCCTGACGACTTTTGATATTTTGCCATCCCACATTCAAATCCCTAAAGCTGTCTTTGAGATTTCCCAGAGACACCTGGAAAATCACAAATATTTTTTTCTTCCACCATATGGAAAGAGAGATGTTAGAAATAATTAGGTCAGTGTGATTATGTTACTATTCATGAGTTGTATGGGAGGAGTTGTCAAATCAGAAATGACACTTAGTCATCCTCAAGCTAAATTTGTGTAAGACGTTATTAATACACAGGTCCTTAGGTCCTACTCTAGACACACAGGATCTCTTGACTTGACCATCTTGATATATTCTCAGTCCACTCCGATTACATAATTAGAATATCCATGTTTTTTTGTTGTTGTTGTTGTTGTTTAATTAGGTCAGTGTGATTATGTTACTATTCATGAGTTGTATGGGAGGAGTTGTCAAATCAGAAATGACACTTAGTCATCCTCAAGCTAAATTTGTGTAAGACGTTATTAATACACAGGTCCTTAGGTCCTACTCTAGACACACAGGATCTCTTGACTTGACCATCTTGATATATTCTCAGTCCACTCTGATTACATAATTAGAATATCCATGTTATATTATATCTTAGGGTTATTTTGTTATACCTGAAGACTTTTTTTCTATAAAAATTATGTTCTTCCATTTTAATAATTACGTGAAATTACTCTTCTTGGAAATTACTCTTCTTTGAAAACAGTACTAACAATTATGCTTACAGATGTTGACTACACCATTTCTGGTTGCCTTTGTGTTCATACTACAACAATGTTCCCTGTCAGCTGCGTTATTCTACCCTTGTTATCAGTAATTCATTGATCACAGCTATCTAGAACCTTTGTCACCTCCAGGTCCTTGTTTCACTGTGATGCTTCCTGACCAACGTTTGCAATCACCTATAGGCCAGAGTGATGTCTTCAAAAGAAAGACCCTCTTAAAAGCCTATGGAAAAGGACTATGCCCAATGATTCCAGTGCAGTTTTCTGATGGCATTATTTAAACAATGCTGAATCCCTACCTGGGGATTTGGTCAGGATTTCCAGAATTCTAGTGGAGAAGCTGATGGGCTCATGATACTACTAACCCAAGTTTAAGCAAAGTGAGAATTAATTACATAGGCCTATATGAACTACTGAGGAAGGACTGTGGCTTCTATTTGGAATATTTTAATGTTCTACTTTCCGAACATAAGGAAGCCCTTGCTCTTCTTATGCAGTCTGTATCTTAAAACAATTCAGTGGACAAAGCTTTTGCAAAAACAAAGGACATATTTAGAAACGGTATCTGAGTCTTCCCCACCCGACCCCTCCAGAATTTGGAAACTCAATATAATTTAGTGTTCTTGCTTTCAGGGCAATATAATTATGCCTAGATTTAAAAAGAATCTGCCTTCCTTGCTACCAGGACATAACTGAAAAAACTGGTTAAGTAACCATGGCCTCGGCTGCAAGATCATATTTGAGAATAATGTTCGCTTAATCAACAACGGACCAGACCCTTTCAAGGGACTAAGGGCAGACTTTATGGCACCAATTCTTGCCCAAGCCCTCCTGGGAAAACAAGCCAGGCACCTGGCTTCTAGGGTTCCTGATTTACAGATGAGCAAGAAAGATCCCTTTGTAGGGGCCCAAGAACTACAGGACATGCTGGAGACCTCAGAAAAAGAGAACTGATGCAAATGTGTGGATACTGAGGTGAAATCTGACAGCAAACTCTTGGCTTGGCTTCCTAGTCCCAGGAGGCTTCTATTTTTTTTTTTTTTATACTGAGGTGAAATCTGACAGCAAACTCTTGGCTTGGCTTCCTAGTCCCAGGAGGCTTCTATTTTTTTTTTTTTTATTTTTCTTAATGTTTTTTTATTATATTATGTTAGTCACCATACAGTACATCCCCGGTTTCTGATGTAAAGTTCGATGATTCATTACTTGCATATAACACCCAGTGCACCATGCAATACGTGCCCTCCTTACTACCCATCACCAGTCTATCCCATTGCGCCACCCCCCTCCCCTCTGAGGCCCCCAGTTTATTTCCCAAGAGGCTTTTAAATGTACAATCTAAGATTCCTTACGAAAACTTCCTGCAAACTATTCTTGCTACACCTACGTAAATAAATCTAATGAGGCCAGTCTTATTTTGCGATCATAAATAATCTCTCTTTGATTAGAGGAGGGACTATGGGAAAATAATTGCGTCTCTGTGGGAAACTATGCGTTGTTTACACCACGCCATTCCAGGATATCGGATCCTAGCCGTGCTCGCTGTCTGAGTTATTTTGCACCTCTTTGTACGCTGCAGGGAACAGACAGATGTGAAAACTCCGCTTTCTCTGGTAGAGATTCACTTGACTTCCTTCTTCCCTATGGAAAAACCAGTTTCCATCCCTACCTGCATACTGGCCCCATTCCTGTTGCCTTGCCCAAATTATCAATCCTTACCAATTTCCAATTTGTCTGGTTTGCTGCAATATCTGGCTACAACCTCTCAAACTTGGGTTCCAAATTTTTCCCCACCTGATTCAGCATCACCAAGAACTAGCACCTGACTGCCCGATCTGGACTGTGTGGACTCTAGTGACCTTGAAACTGACCCTTCTGCCCAGTTTGAAGAAACCCAGAGCTGAAGTCCGTGTGACCACCCATGAGCAGGGTCCTCTCTGGACAGACCATGAGGAAGTGTGGCACAAGGCTCAGGTTACGCATGCCTTTCAGGACAGGTAAGCACAGCTGTGGACAACCTGGCTGGAGACCCTCCAGGCAATAGTTCATGCTGTAAAACTGGGAGATGCTCCTCCACCGACCTCTGGGACCCGCTGAACTGGTTCCGCTCAGGGCTCAGCTCCTGACTCTAGACTAGAATGTAACCTTCTATAGAAATTTCTATCATTCCTTTTCATTTTAGGGATCCTTATTTTAAGATGCCTGATCTCCAGGATGCTTAAACAACAGACCTTTGCCATCACCTCTCAACAGCTAGAACCAACACCAGCGAGAGTCCTCAAGAGACTCATTCTTAGACTCTAGTTTGCCTCCCAGGTTATGATTGCCTCTCAGTTGTTCAGGGAGGAATGATATTCACTTGGAACTGATGGTAACACTGACAACATTAACGTCAAGCTCTGTGCTCCTGGAAAACAGGGCTGGTCCTCCCCCTGTGTCTGAAGAAAAGGCTAACCCCAAAGGATCACTTTGCTCCCCCCAAATCCAAGAAAAGACCCATTACCACATTCTTCCTTCATGACTCCCTTGTTTACCTATGAAATCCCAGCTTTCACCTTTGCTCTGAGCACTCCTCATTAAGGAATGATCTCCAAATTACAATGCTCTGAATAAAATCATCTCCTTAGCTGCCTAGTACATGTTGTCTTTCATATCTTCTACACACTTTTTTTTTTTTTAACTCCTGGGAACAGAGCCTGGATAAAGGTTGTGGTTAATCAAGAAGCAATAATCTCATCAGATCTACTTAAGTTTTAATTTCAAATGTGAAGTTTACCCTCTTTGGTCAGTTTTATAATGAAAAGTGATGAAAAGATGAGAAATCCTTGAATAATTAATGGAAGCAGAATCATCCAATTCCTATGAAAGAATAATATAAGACACTAAATACCCATTTAATCTTCAAAAACTAAATGAGCCGGAACAATTCATCAAGCCCAAAACCAGATGCTAGTGATACAAGAAAAAAGATTCCTGCCCCAGAGGGGGGATATCTAAAGAAAAATGTGACCAAGCTACAACTTGGAGAAGGAAAAGGAGTTTGGCAGATAAGCTAGGGCAGACATCCTGGACTGGATGAACAAATAAAACAAAGAAATATTCATGAAATTAGTGGCTCCATGGAGTATCTGAAAGTAGTTTGTATGGATTCAACAAGATGTCAGTCATGATCGGTTTTACAAAAGCTTCCTTAAGACAGCAAAGAGGATATATTTTGGGAAGAATTATGAAAAGATAGGACATAAGGTCAAAAGATATAATAAGGAGCTATTGCAAAAAAAAAAAAAAAAAAAACCAGCCTGGATGAGAGATGGTGGAGGTCATGGGTTTAATTGCATTCATCAGACATGAGAAAAAAACACGAGCATAAAGCATGTATCTTAACATTCTAGTTATAAGTACGAAGATCTCAGCAATGAAAAACAGTACGATAAAATTGTATGGACAGACTGAAGAAAAGCTGACATCTTTATCATATTATTTGCGATATATTAATATAAAATTAAACTTTCCCACTCCTGCTCATACATTCAAGTAAGACATGGTATTGATTATAGAATGCCTATTACAGAGAAAGAAAAAACAACTGTTATGTTTCTAACGTTGTTCAGTGAAAAGGAAAATGTAGGGCTCTGTTCCTTAAAAAGGAAAAGCACTTGTCCCAATACAGCTACACAGCACCAAGGAGGAATCAAAGCAAACACTGAAAGGCAACCCTGTGAAACCATCTACTGAACAGTGAGAAATCACAAATATAAAACACTGCATTTAATTTCAGCAAAAGCATTTTCTGCAATTCTAAAGCAGTGAGTGGTGGAAGAAAAGATAAGTATTTAGGAAATAGCCTGACTGGTTTTTGTTTTAGTATTATCAAGGGCAGATCAGATTAAACAGACGTGCTTGTTTTATTGGTGACAAAAACACTTTAAAAGTTAAACATTCTTTGAAATGGGTTTTGGGTTTAGGTACCATTTCATAAGTAAACAGTGAACGTCTTCTCTGGAAAAGGGAGCGAAATTAAATAATCACACATTTGCCAAGATTATTGATTCTGTTCACTAGAAATACAGCTCACATACCTACATGGGCCCTACCAGAATCAGATATTTACGTGAACTTTTTTTTTTTTTTTAAGATTTTTTATGCATTTATTTGACACAGAGAGAGAGGGCAGCAAGAGAGGGAACACAAGCAGGGGGAGTGGGAGAGGAAGAAGCAGGCCTCCCGCAGAGCAGGGAGCCCAATGCAGGGCTCAATCCCAGAACGCTGGGGCAGAGGCTTAACGACTGAGCCACCCAGGCGCCCCTACATGAACTTCTAATAGAGCGAAGATAAAAAAGTGCAAGTCAAATATGAGAAGTGATACATTCTGGAAAATGTCCTCAGATTGCCTCCTGAGTATATTCTATTCTCTAAATCCCTGGAAGCTGCATCACTTTAAGTGTCTTAAGACAGACTCACTCTGGATCCAAGAGAATGCAGGTTTCTCAAACACGCAGCTCCCCTAGATGTGTGCTTTGTACTGCTGAGATCCCCTTTTTAATCTGATGATAAATTCTAAGCTCTCAAGCTGGGTTCCCTGCAGAAAAATGCGGCAAAAATCTTTCATTTTCTTTTATTAATTTTTTCATAACTTAATTTTCCTCCCTTATATCCTTTTTCCTTATGTGAAATTTGTTTTCCATTGGGAGGATTCTGGAGACTTCACATTTCTAAAAAATGTAATCCCTTTCCAAATGTTCCCAAATAACACAATAATAGTGATCAATAAATCATCAGTATCAACTCTCAATACTTACATATTGAAGATTAATTTTTATAGTAAAAAGAAAAATAAGCATAGAGAAAATGTACAACCAAGGTATTCATCAATACCCAATTTGTTTAAAAAAAAAAAAAAGTAATACACGTGCATTACCTCACTTACTGGGATGCATTTTCAAGCAAACTTAATGTCTAAAACTAAAACCCCCTTGAGTGCACACATACACCCAGTGCCTGGCTCTGAATGTGCAGAACGGGAGGCAGTGAGGCTCTAAACGCAATGAGGATGCTGTTCCCGAGTGAATGTTTGTTTCACCAGCCTCCATATGGAGAAACCCTAACCCCCAGTGTAATGGCATTTGGAGGTGGGGCCTTAGGGAGGCCACAAGGTCAGGAGGGTGGAGCCCTCACGCGTGGGATTCGTGCCCACACAAGAGTCCCAGGCAGCTCCCCTGCCCCTTGGGCCATGTGAGGACGCAGAAGACGAACCAGGAAGCGGGCCCTCACCAGGCTCTGAATCTGCCGGACCTTGATCCCAGCCTCCCTGCCTGCAGAACTGTGAGAAATAAATGTCCGCTGTTGACACGCCACCCAGTCGATGGTGTCCTGTTACAGCGGCCCCCACAGATGAAGATGCCGAATGCCAGACCTTGTGTTCACATGGTCCGTTCTCCGCTCAGCAGAATGGCGTCCCAAGGAAAAACTGGGCCAGGGCAGGGAAAGCAAACGTGAGTATAGAGCACCTTCATATTCTAGAAAAAGAAGAAGTCCTGAAAGAAGAACAGAGCGTGGGGGAAGGACAGCTCACAGGGGCTCTCTCCCTGGCTGAATCTGTGACACTGTGAGCACCCTCCTCCCAGAACATAGGACAGCAGTGAATTCTAAGAGTCTGTGAGTCCACACAGTACACGGTGGGTGAAGGGGGTCTCAAGGGCATAAAGGAGGGTAGGGGAGTGGAAGGCTGGTCCTGGTCACATGCCATCACCTACAGAGACAGCCACTGGGCTTCTGAGCCTGAACCCTTCCGTGTGACCTTGGAAAGAAACCTGCTCAAACCACTTAAGTCTCAGTGAAGGGCAGAAGCTCCTTTCATGAACCACTCCAAATATATCCCTAAACTCTCCGAATCTGGCCCTTAGGAAGCAAATGGGATAGATTTGAGGGAACATGGGCAAATTCATGGGTATTCCAGGCTAGTGCTAGTATTCTGAATCAAACACACACGCCTCTACCCTTGGCCCACAGGGGTCACACCACAAACTGCAACCCTTCCTCAACTGTCTCCAATTCCTGGTGTCCTAGGAATTATGTTGCCTTTTGTTAAATCCTCAACCAAAAAACTGGAACGACACAGTAAAAAAAATACCAAAAACAAACACAAACAAAGACAAAAGCCACAACCTGATCAATGTTAGGAAAGATGTCAGTGCCTTTTATTAAACGAGAATTAGATTATAGACAGTGGATTTATTTAAAAGTAAACAGCGGAAGACATGTATACAGAAAAATAAAACCACTTACCTTCAACAACAACAACAACAAAAAAGTTTTCAAAATTGGAAATCACTGATAATGAAGACCAGAATAAGTTCTCCAAACTGAGCGTTTGACGGCCATTCTATATTATATTATGTTCTTACACAGACTCATCACTGATACACTAACTAAATCCTAACTCACATCCAAAAGCCACAAAAGCATATGCCAAAATCTATTTGAAATGCCTCATACTTTATTTTTTTAACTAAGGCCATAATAATGCCTCATTGATTTTGCACTGTGGTTTTATCTGTCACACTTGCCGTTTACCCCTTTCCTTCTCCATAATAGTGTTTTTACTTTTTTTTTAAGCTACTAAAGTATCCCAGATTAATATCCAATAATTTATAGCTCTAATATTATTTGGAAAGGAATACCTCTAAAAGTGAGTAGGAAGCCTTGACTAGACCTCACGAAAGGCGCAGTAATAAATGTCTTATCACTGGCGGGGGTTACTGTTCCCCCAGAGAAGACAAGAAAAACCTGCCCGGGAAAGCCACCCACATGCATGGTGACACCCCGCCTTCCGGACAAGTGCACACAGCCGTGCATCTCTCCGTGTGTGTGACTGATCCCATCTCAAGAGCAGGACACGTGAGACAATGTGTCCCTGCTTCACAGGTCTCTGATGTCAGTGGAAAGAAGCCATAGCATTTGCAGTCTCCCCCTCCCCCGCTTCCTTTCTCTGGTCCGCCCTTTGGCTTCGTCCTGAGGCTGAGGCATTGCCAGGACATACATCCAGCCATAACAAAGCTCTGAGGAGCAGGAGAGCGTTTCTTCCCAGGGCTATCTCCAGTGAGAAAACACTGTTTCCAGAAACCTCCCAGGAAGACTCCCCTTCGCATCTTATTGGGCAGAAGTGAGTCATGTTCCCAAACTAATTGCTGGTGAGAGGAACAGAGGAACCATGATCAGACTGGACCGATCCTCTGAGCAAAGAGTTGGGTGGGGGGCAGTGAGGTGGTGGGAAGGGGATTAACGCGTATGCGCGCGTGCACTACCCTTCACACTGGCTGCCCAGCAAAGAGCAAGCATTTTCACTAGTGAGACATGGGACTGTGCGTCTCTGATCTACCGTTTCCTTTACTCACAAAAAATCCGTTTGGTTGATTTTTATTTTTAATGTAAAGATTGAGATTTGCTACATCAGCAAATTATTTTGAGTTTCTGCATATCTGAAACAGATTAAGTTCATTATTTCTAAACCAGGTTACCATGGTTTAGTATCACTTAGCAAGCTTGCCTCGGACACCAGGAGCTCTAACACTTTACACCTGGAATGCTCATCGCTTGTCTGCCTGGCGCATGGGGTGCCTACCAGCAGCTCGTGAACACGGCTTCAAGTCTCCCCGCGCAGGGCCTCACAGACCTCTCCTTGGTGGGGAAAGTACGACGTGGGCCTCTACCTTTTCGTGGCCCACGGTGACCACTGATGGCGCAAGAGAACATGATTCAGAGCCATCATGACTGTCCCTCATTTCCACCACTTCCAATCCAAAACAAAGCACACATTTTATAATGCACGCAAAATCCGTTATTCTGTATTGAACACAGAAAACACAGTAAAGAGAAGGCGGTGCTCTTTGAAGATTCTTTTTTGATGTTGCTTATATAAATATTTTTTTCTCATATAACACACAAAAAAATAACACACTAATGGGAGTCCAAAGCATTGTTACACCATCGAGAGGCAGTTGGTTTTCAGATAGCTTCGCAAAGTAACATCTGCAGGGGGACACAACACCTGTCATAACGAGCACATTCCCGTCACCACCAACTCTGGGTACACGTTGCCAAAAGTGATATATCAAAGCAACTACAGGTCGTCATTTAAACACCTGTTAGAAATCAAGGGCACCTTCAATCTTTGTAAGCTCACCTATCAAATTATCTGCACTCAAAAGCCCTACACAGGCAATGAGGGCCTATCTGACTGCATACAGCAGGTCTGAACAATGGGTAATTATTTATGGGGACATTTATAAAGGGTGTCATCCTCGAGGAAGTGTGGCAATTCCCCTAAGCGAGTAATAACAACATACTCATGCTGAATTTTCAAGAAACAAAATAAATATCACCTGTCATTTGGATGAGTCACTGCTATTTCAACTTGAAAGTTACGCTTAAAAACAAAACAACACACAAGATTATATGCTTGCAGCCAAGTCCACTATCTAGCGGCAAACAGCCAAAGTCCTGGAATTACTGCAAATGGTAGAAGTACATTCATAAAACATCAGAGTCTCCAGTAGAGCCGTGAAGCTCTCACTCAGGGGCCTTTTAGAGGAGAGATGCTACTAGGGAACATAATCTGTTTTCAACAAAAAGTGGCTCAAACAGCCCATTTTGTCTATTCAAGAAGGCTTCTGCGTCCCTCCAGCTCTCCTTGTCGCTGTCCCTAGACAGCCTCTCCTCTCTTCATTCCTTTCACTAGCTGCTCTCCACTGCAAACTTCCTTCTTGAGGGAAGCCAGACAATGAGCTACAATTCCCTCTCTACAGCCTCCACAATAAAGGCACGATCAGAACTCCCTGAAACATTCTTGCCAGCACCTCCATGTGACGGCAAAATAGAAGACTCTATCTAAAATGCGCAAGAAGGGCGGCTCTTTGTGGTAACAATCAGCACGTTACACTGAGCTTCCATAGGTCCACTAGATCGTGGTTATTTTCCAATGGTTCTAATGATATTAGAAGAAATAACAACAACAACAAAACCCCGAAGTATTTGCTGGGAACTCTGAGGAAGCAAATCACCACAACACGAATCACTGACCACGAAACGCCTGCCTCCTGCCCCCTGGGTGAGGTGATAGGGGATAATTTCACACTAACGGCTCAAAGATGCAGCCCCATCTGACAGGGTCTCACCAGGGTGGTTGGCCATCATTTCAGAGCCATGTGGGGAGCTTTAAACAAAACAAAACAAAAAAAGCCCAAATCTCCGTCCCCTGTGCCCAGAGCTCGTGTTTTGGCCCAGGCATGACTGTGGTCAATGGGTCTAAGAAGAGACATTGTTTGGAACATCCTGGAACTTGGAAGGCCATTTTAGTTAAAGACACATGACGGATTCGGGGTGGGGGAGGGGAGGGAAACGGAGCAGAGTGACAGAGACCCAGTCTACTCTGAGTCATTGCTCCAGAACACGGGACAGTCAGTACGTGGACGTCACTGTCACCCACACTTGTGCTGGAAAACCAGCTAACACACAGAGCCCCTCCATCAGATACTCCCTTTAACACTGCATATTTCAACACATTAATCAGCATAAGACTTTTGAGCCTGGCACTATTATTATGCCTGTTTTATGTATGAGGAAGCAGAGACACAGAAATGTTAAGAGCTAATTCAACGTGACAGAACCAATGTGGGGCCGAGCTGGGATCTGAACACAGGTCGTCTGGCTCAGGGATCAACGCTTCTAGCAAAAACGTACTGCGGTGCAAAACCTTCCCGCTTTCACTGTATTTGAAATACAAGACCCTTCTACAAGTTAAGGAAGACTATTCGAAAACAAATGAGGGACATTAGAATGATTATGACATTGTGTGACGGTTGAAAGCACCAGAAATGGTATAGCAAGTTCACTCAAAAAGCGGAAGAGAAATTAATGCATCCCTCGTTTACTCAGCAAGTACTAACCGAACACCTCTTTTGTGTGTGGTACTCAGTATGATAAGACAAATAGGACACGATCTGTGTCCTTAAAGGCTCATTCCCTGTAGAAGTGTGAGAACAAGCAATTATCGGAATATATGCAAGAGATTATTCATCATTTGTCCTCCTAGAAACTTGTAGAAATTAAAGCATTTGTGATCCAGTGCGTACGGTCTTTTTTTTCTTTCTCTTCTTTTTTTTTAATCACTGTCAAAATAAGTATACTCGTATATTATGAGGCATTTGGGCCTTCATTTGCCTCGAAGCCCCCAAGCTTATGAAAGCCAGATAAAACCCTTCTGTGCTCTGACCCACAGCTTGTTTTCTAAGGGGACACCCGTGCTTGGCAGACGTGGCTTCCAAATGTGGTTTTAAAACACAGCCACCTGTGAAAAGCCATCCAGGTGGTGATTTACCTTAAAAGAAAAATTTTGCTGAGGATAATGATACTTTGAGCAACAAAAATGACAGAAGGAGTAGAATAAATGAAAAAACTTAGGAGAAAAAGAATTCTCATATATGTTTTCCATAGGACTAGGATTCATCTTCAGGACTCTATGCCTGACAATATTAAGCAAGCAACAGAAAACAGATTAAAATTGGTCATAACATGTTATATTTCTCCCTCTGAAAAGATGGGAGAAATATGTCTCCTTGTCATTAATGTACATAATATAAGATTATAGAGGTCATGAAATTGCTTATCTGGATTCTCAAAATAAAAGAGGTTCAACAAATTTATAAACATATATTTAAAGTAATAATTCTAAAAAAAAATAGTTTCTCACTGATTTCCAAAGGGACTTTTCCCACTAAAAATGGGTACTAAACCAAAAAAACCTGGATTGGTACTTATCGTTCTGAGATTCTATAATTCAATTATTGAATTATTTGTTTTCAGTATTTAAGAGGTGTTTTACTGTGTCTTTTGCAACCAGTGACTTGAATGTTCATCTTAAAAATCCTTGCTGTTGACTTAGTCTCTCGTTGCTCTGTTTTTGGAGAAGGATTTATTCTGTCTCCACCTTGGTGTTTTTGTTTTTTAATGGCTGTTAGAATTCACTCATTATTTCCAGGAATCGTAGACTGAATAGTTCAGAACAACCTCCCCACGGTGAATAATCAGTAAAGCTGACAAGATACAAGCAAACAACCACACACCAGCTATCTGAAGGCACAGATGAGCTGACGAGAGAGTGAATCACAGAAGGGACACCTTCAGAGGTGAACCAGGATCTGAAAGCCATTTTCCCCAGGGGATAGTTGGCCTCACAGAGTTAGAAGCCTGACTTCAAATCATCTCAATTCCTGGTAAGAAGATAAATCAAAAAAAACCAGGCATATTAGGGGAACACATGACTGTAAACAAAGAGAAACAACAGACTACAAAGACAGAAACCATTTATCCTGTAGAGACTTCAAAATAAATACATTTATTGGGCTCAAAGAAATAAGAGAAAAGATTAATAATTTTGACAGAGGACTGGAAAGGATAAAAAAATCCAAATAGAACTATGAGAACTGAAAAATACAATAAATGGAATTTAAAAACTAAATATATAAGTTTACATCCGAACAGACATATAAAGAGGGAAAGGTAGAATGGAAAAGAAATCAACAGAAAATATCCAGAATAAAATCAAGAGATACACAGGAACAGAAATATAGAAAAGCCATGAGGCAAGGTGCCTGGATGGCTTAGTCAGTTAAGCGTCTGACTTTTGGTTTCAGCTCAGGTCATGATCTCAGGGTCCTGAGATCAAACCCCACATCGGGCTCCACACTGGACATGGAGCCTGCTTGGGATTCTCTCTTTCCTTCTCCTTCTGCCCCCCCCACCCCTTGCTCGCACACACACTCTCTCTCTCTCAAAAAAAAAATAAATAAAAATAAAATAAAATAAAAACAGGAGCGGACCTAAATAGACATTTCTCCAAACAAAACATCAGACGACCAAAAGACACATGAAAAGATGCTCAACATCACTGATAATGAAGGAAATGAAAATTAAAACCACAATGAGACATCACCTCACATCTGTCAGAATGGCTACAATCAAAAAGACAAGAAATAACAAGTGTTGGCAAAGATGTAGAGAAAAAGGAACACTTATGCACTGTTGGTGGGACTATCACTGTGGAAAACAGTACGGAGTTTCCTCAAAAAATTAAAAATAAAAACACCATATGATTCAGTAATTCCACTATTGGGTATTTACCGGAAGAACACAAAAACACTAACTCAAAAAGATATATGCACCCCTAGGTTTACTGCAGCGTTATTTACTATAGTCAAGATATGGAAACAACCCACGTGTCCCTGATAGATGAATGTACAAGGAAGATATGGTATAGATATAGAAACAATGGAATATTACCCAGGCATAAAAAAAGAATGAGATCCTCTCATTTGCAATGACATGGATGGAGCTAGAGGGTGTGATGCTGATTGAGATAAGTCAGACAGAGAAAGACAAAAACCCATGATTTCACTCATATGTGGAATCTAAAAGACAAAACTAACGAACAAACAAAAGCAGAAACAGACCCATAAATACAGAGTACAAACAGGTGGAAGGACGGGCAAAATGGGCGAAGGGGAGTGGGAGTATGATACAGGCTTCCTGCTACGGAATGAAAGTCAGGGGGCTGAACGGTACAGCACAGGGAATATAGTCAATGGTAACGAGTATGGTGACAGGTGGTAGCTACGCTTGTGGTGAGCACAGCGTAATGCAGATAGTTGTCCAGTCACCATGTGGTACACCTGAAACTAACGGTTCAGGGAAATAAACACTCTGTGTCAACTATTCTTCGATTAAAAAAAGACCAAAATATAGATTTTTTAAAATAATGTAAAAAAAATAAATATTTTCAAAACAAAAGTGAAGGCAAATATGAGCAAGTGACATAACTAAATTTACTAAACCCTTTGTTCCTGAGCCCGTCAGCTGAAGACATGTATACACTATTCTGTATTGTTTTCCCTTTTGACCACTTACCTGTTTTATTAATATCCATGACAGCGATGCCGCCTTACACTCCCCACCTGTGCAGCACCTATCACTCGATGCATTCAGTCACACAGCCCCTGTTCTCCCATTTTAGGGGCCCTTGGAGGCGAGAGCTTCGTAAGAACGAAGCGACGACACTCCCATCCGGGATGCACGTCCCTAACCCACGTTCTCCCACAGACCCAGTTCAGGGTGATCATCAGGCAGAAGCCAGGCAAGGTCAAATGCCTGAAATATTAACTTCCAAGTTAAACCACATGCTTTGTGATCAGGCAGGGTAAAGGATGTTTACGGTTCTAAGTAATCAGCGTCTACTGGGCACTTTTTTTTTTTTAAATACGGGCGTAAGACCAAGAAAGAGATGAGTCGGTACAACTGTATCCCTAAGCAAATGCCCATGGGAGGGTGAAAAGTGGGTAAGTAATATCATAAAGGGTGGCCATCTAAAGTTGGGGTGTGTATGGACTGCCACGGACTGCTTCAGAAGGAGCAGGGCAGAAACAGTAGTGCATCAGCCGAGTAAATGTGAAAGGTGTTCACTTCTGCCCAAAGGAAGAAGGTGAAGAGGCCACCCAGCAATTAGGAAGAAGACGAGGACACAGGGAAGCAAACATAAATACAGCCAGAAGGTCACTAGCTTCGTCCAAAGGGGCAGTCGCAGGAGGCGCTGCGCTGGGGCAGGTGCAGGGATGCTCGTGAGAGCCGGAGCGCAGGAAGCCAGCAGCCTACACGCACGTGAGGGGACTGTGAGGATCTCGCCCCGCAGATCTACCACTATTCCTTCCATCTGGGGAGTCCTTTCTTGCGTTCTTTTCTGAGACAAACCGGAATGCATCAGTAAAGAAATCAAAGTTTCTACCACTTATAACAGACTTTCATGGAATCTGTCATTTTAAATGTCTCTAATCACAGCCAATATAAGGAAGGTGTCACTGTTCCTCTTCCTCAGGTAGCATCCGCCACGCGTGTTTGGCCGGACGACTGGGATGCCCCAGTGCCTTCTCTGTGGTATCCTTGCTTCCTGTCAGATTTCTCCTTGTTTTTCAGGACTGTTTTCCCATCGTGTGGAAATCAGGCTTCACTATCTTATGCTTTCCCGGCCTCGTAGGAATGAGGCATAAGATAATGAGTGGCTAATTTTAAATTTAAGCCATGAGGGCATATGTGGAAGAACCAAAAAATGTTAAACCCTCCGAACATTATTCATGTAAGCGTGCTGCGTGATGCGAGCAGAGCTAGCCTCAAAAGCTGAAGCACAAAGCACCGGGTACCTTTCACTCCAATGGCTTGAAATCAAACCTTCGTTAGCTCACAAATGAACAAGGTTTGGGTTCTTCCCCTCCTGCCTAGTGACTGTTTATTCAGATAACAAAACAACAATTGTTGGCACAGCAGACACCCTCTACTTGAGAGAGCTGTTGGCGTTTTTATAGCAAGCAGTGAGTTGGCAAATAGTAACTCTCCGTCCTGAATGTGACCGATACTCTCAGTTTTACTGTCAAGAGTTTTCCAACATCCACCCATAATTAATTTTTTCAATAAAATACAAGCTGGACAGACTAGTTTAAGTGACATTCACCCAGAGTCGAACATTATGATGGAGTGGCATTGGAAAGTTTAAAATAATATTTTCACACACCAACCTTTTGGGCTTTCCCTCTTTTCTTCGATTCCTCAAGAGGTCTGCTAAGGTCCTTACAGGTTTCTAATGAGCCATCTAAAACATCATGCCTTGTGGGTCCATCTTTAACACCTGAAATCCAAGAGGATTTGAAGATTAGTTAGACCTTTATACGGACTGAATACTAATGCAACTTAAGCAAAATAAAAATTAATTTATGCATACCGGTTAGATAAAAGTCCTAGTCCTTTTAAATAAACACTGCATACTTGCTCTGTGAGGTCTGTTTAGAATGTTCAGTTTATTCCACTACAATGTCCCCAGCAATTCACCTAACTGAAGGGTCAGAAACCATTTTTGCCTGGCAGGTGACAATGTACCAGCACTACAATATCCCATTTGTCCAGTGGATAATGCAAGAAAATCTACGCCCATAACTTAGGCCCTATTCCATCTCCAATTTTTAGATTTTTACATAATGATCAAAAACGAACTCAGAGAAAGCAGTTCTATGTTAGAGGAAATAAGTAATCTTAGCTTTGGGGTCAGATTTACTCTAGAAAACAGTCTTCACTACAGTACAAAGCTTTCCATTTCAATCTACAAGTGATAGATGATTCTATTCCCCACAAATTTCCACCTCAGACCAGCACCTTGCCATGAAGACATACAAACCAAAAAGAAGATACTCTTTAAGTGAAATGTGGTTTCGTTAGATGCTAACCAGTATAGAAATCCTATGTAACCCACAATGAAGTGTGAAATGTCTACTTTGAATTGTTACATCTTTATACTGTTCTCCTCCTCTCTCTTTCCTCGCAAAATAGTTGCCTATTATATGGCTTAGTTGGTATTTTGAAGGAAGACTAAGAATACCAGCCATCACTTACATGGTCTCAACAGAATCATGCATAAAAGGCAAATAGCAGCCTAGGGACACTCATGTCCCAGGCACAACGAAGAGATGGTGAGCCATTCGACGCCACCATCAAGATCATCCAGCTAGTAGGTCACTGAGGCTCTTATCAACAATGTCTAATAATCAGGGTTTGTCCACCAGAGATGCAGAGATGACAAACACTGATCCTGCTCTTAGGGAGTTTACAACCCAGTAGACAGTGTAGACATTGAAAGTGAATACAATACAAGGCAAAAATATACTATGTGCCATCAGAAACTAAAAATCACATAACATGAGAGTGAACGCTTTGCAAATACTTCAGATAAAACGATTTGCTCTAATAAAACAGATATGATATATTTTGGAGGGCCTGATTTGAAAGTTTTAACTCTTCTTTCAAAAATGGTACTCCAGTTAAGTGAAAACAAAATGCACAACAATGGTTAAATATTTTCTTGAATTCAAACAACTTGTTATTTGCAGCTTGGACTCTAAAAGTGTGTTAAGGTCAGGATCTGAATGACCTTATACTAAACCCTAATACTAAGTCCCTTTTGGAGATACTCAAACCAATCACATGCTGACCCCACTATCTCCTCGGTGATCTTTTATATTTGAGGTATATTCCACTTCTCTCCCCGCAAGCTAACCACAGACCTCACTGAGATGGGCTACTGGACACGGACTCTGCAATTGACAGTTTGTTCCAAGATCCAGATACTCTAGGTTTCTTTTACTCATTTTGAAGGTAAGAGTATCTATCTATCTATGCATTACTTTCCACTACATTCCACAATCACTGTGAACTTCTAACTTCTAGGACAGGATATGGATACATTTCTCATCTTTAAGGTTTAAGATTGTAAGTAATTAGAATATTAGAATTAATCGTACCCACCATTCACTTTTTTTAAAAAATCTAAATGTTTACTCAAAGCAAGAGTATATAAAAATAAGAAAAGGAGAGGACTACAGATAAAATTTGGAATCCAATGTACTCTTGTTAATGCACCATGAGTAAGTTCCCTGCTTGCTAGTGTGTTTATGTCAATAAGATTGTTACAGCCCCTGCCTCAGTTCTAGTGGAGAACAATAGGTTGTGAAGCATTTTGTAAACATAAAGATCTAAAAAACGTGTCATAACCTTTTAGAACTTAAGACTAATATTACTAATGACATTTTCACGTTTTTCTCACATAATGCAATCACAAAATGATACAAGTACAGATGTTCCTCAGCTTAAGATGAGGTTATGTCCAGATAAATGCATTCATTCTAAGTTGAAAATCCTGGAAGTCGAAATGCACTTAATACACCTAAACTACTGAGCATCATAGCCTAGCCTAGCCTACCTGAACCGTGCTCAGAACACTTACAAGGGCTACATTTAGGCAATGTTACCTAACACACAGCCTATTTTATAATTAATGTTAACTATCTCATGTAATTCAACAAATACCGTACTGAAAGTGACAAACAGAATGGTTGTATGAGGAGAGGATGATTGTCTGCGTCGGTTATTAACTGTCAAGGTTGCGTGGTTGCCTGGGAGCTACGGCGCCCCGCTGCTGCCCAGCATCTCAAGATAGTATGGAAAGAGCATCTACACACAAATCCGCGTGGTATATGCCGCATATCACCAGCCCCAGGAAAGATGGAAATTCAAAATTCCAAGCACAGTTTCAACCGAGCGCATGTTGCTCTCGCACAATAGTGAAGTCAAAAAATTATGAAGTGGAGGGGCGCCTGGGTAGCGCAGTCGTTAAGCGTCTGCCTTCGGCTCAGGGCGTGATCCCGGCGTTATGGGATCGAGTCCCACATCAGGCTCCTCCACTGGGAGCCTGCTTCTTCCTCTCCCACTCCCCTGCTGTGTTCCCTCTCTCGCTGGCTGTCTATCTCTGTCACATAAATAAATAAAATCTTAAAAAAAAAAATTATGAAGTGGAATCATCATGACCTGGGAACCACCTGTCTGAGTTATGTGGTTTTGTAAAACAGCATCTTGCAAACTCAGCTATGGCAATTTGCTACTATGTTTTCTTTAAGGATGTTTCAGTAAACCACAAGCAGCTGAAAATGCAAAGTAACCGTAAAAGCTAGTAGGAGAGAGCAGCCAGATTTTATTCCTTGCCACTGGCCTGCAACAAGTATTTCCTCCCCATCTTCCTGCTCGCCCACCTCTGGTGACTCTTGCTGTTTGCTCAAGCCTGCAGTTTCTCAAGGTGGTCATCAGCTCTCCTCTCACTCCAAAGGGTGGTCTCAAAATGTCCCATAAAATCATTCACTACTCAACACTCCCAACTCCATGTCTCTTGCCAAGAGCTACGTCCCAGCAAGGGTATCACTTGATATATCCAACTACTACCTAACAGACCTCCATCTTGAATGTCTCGGAGAAATTTCAACAACACACCCCTGCTTCCTGTTTGATGAATGTTCTCAGCCATCTATGAGTCAAGGCTGAAAATCCTAGACTCCTATCTCTTCCTTCATTGTTATTCCAACTTCACGAAACAAGTGATTTCCTTGGTTTTCAAAAAACGATCAAATGCAGAGAAAAGAGACCCTCACAGCCACAGAACTTATACCGTCAAGTTACACTGCCTGAGATTTCATCAATTAAAAATCTGTTTGCGTTAACAATATCATCATATACAAATACATCCAGGAAGGTTGGAAAGTGAACTCGTTCACTTCTCAGTGTGAATTAGTTACATCACTACCTCCATTCACCCAACAGGGATGAGCAGAGTTAAGAGGTGGTTTTGATACTAAGTGACTCTTGGAGGCAGAACCAGGCTAAGGCAGCATAAGGACATAGGTAAGTGCTAGGAAAGGGAGAGAGAGGAGGAAAAATGGGGAGAGACTTAAGAAATGTCGTTAACACAAACTTGGTCCATGTCAGTGTTATGCTCAGGCCAGAGGAGTAAAAAATACACCCTTATTTTCAACACCTATCCTCTCACGTATCCTCCTTTCCTACTTCCAAGGCATAGAATTAAGACTCACACTAGTACTAATAATACATCTAAACACTTAGTATTCACTGGTACAAAACACTCTGCAAGATCAACTGTATCAACAATAAAAAGGCTTCTGAAGGCTAATTTAAGAATCTGTATATTTAAAATATACAAGTATATCCCAAAATTTTAACAATATCCCACCAGGAAATTTCTTCTGAGTCCCTAAAATCTGAATAATGAGTTATTTAAGAACAACGAAGAATGTAAAATCTTAGGACTGTGGAAAGGGCCTTAAGACACCTAGGAGAAATCCCTTCCATATATACTTATGGGATTTGAGATACATGCAAGTTAATTAGGTGTTCCATGCAAACAAAACTCAGCTAACCACAGGAATACATTCATCTAATAAAATATCAAGTTTACTTTATGAATACAAAAATAAATCTAATTATGATCATCAAAAGATGTGGAATCTTTTCCTTTATAATCACTGTAGAGACCATTAAAATGTGATTTCAATATGTAAACTTGTCTTAATACTATATAACTTTTACCATTGGGAGTAATTTCTCCATCTTCCAAATTCCCTGATACCTGCATATGAATTATCTCGACTGTATCTTTCCTACCTGTCTAAGCTCTGTTGAGGGAAAGGGTTAGAGCTTCACATCAACCTTATCTCCCCTTGTATTGACCCCAATACCTTGGACATTGTAGGTTAATAGCAAACATGTTAATGAATAAATGAAAAAGATGAACAAATATATCAAATAATGAATAGGTTGTAACACCTTCCTTGTAGCTAGCCTTCCTGTGAAGGCTGACCAACCCCCACTGAGCTGTTGGATTGCTTACCTCCAGTGAGCAGACTGGCAGGTTGTGGGGAAGAGGGTTGAGATAAGTACTCTTCTTAATACAACACTTGTGTATCACTTGAACTGTCAAAAGCTGCAATCATTACTTTTCAATTTAAAATATTTAAGAAATACATGTATAGTATGCCTAGTTACTTGGTACAATAGTAATTCACACTTTCCCTTGAAGAAATAGTCAGAATATGCAAAACATGGAATAAGAGTATCTAAATGCCTATGACTGGATGGGCTTTAGTTCTTAATAAATATATATGAAATTTTTTTTAAGATTTTATTTATTTATTTGACAGAGAGAGAGAGAGCACAAGCAGGGGGAGCGGCAGAGGGAGAGGGAGAAGCAGACTCGCTGCTGAGCAGGGAGCCCTACTTGGGGCTGGATCCCAGGACCCCAAGATCATGACCTGAGCCGAAGGCAGACGCTTAACCTACTGAGCCACCCAGGCGCCCCTATACTGAGCCATATTAATCATTCTCTAAGCAGACTAGTACTATTCATCATGCTTTTTCCTGCAAAGCCAGGATAAATCCTCATAATCCTTCCCAACACAGAGCTACAGGCAGTGACCACTGACCAAGGGAAGTCAGCACACACACCATGTGTTCCATCACAGGATGAACGCACTAAGACAGAACAACATCATATCATGAAGGCTGTAATTTAAAATATGTACTTCAGCATAGACGATATGATACGAATATGTGTGCTAATTCACCTCCATCCAAAACACCCGCTCCGGGAGTGGTCAGCTAACAGGTTAACAAATACTACACTCGAGAGACAACTCCTAGAAATTCTTCTGCCCTGTTGTTATTAGATGTTTTGCTAACTGGCAAAATCGATCAAAGAAATGAGCTATAATTGGTGATGTCACCAGTTTGTTAATCAGCATAATGGATGCCAGAAATGTTTCTCCAGTTCAATTCAAGGATTCAAGAAAACTGGATTGGCTGATATTTTACAGGGGATCCCTCTCCCCATGCAGAAATAACCCAGCAGGCGCTGCAGCTGGTAACCCTGGGGGTGACATCCAAGTCTTGATCCCTAAACGGCCCTATGAGAAACTGCAGGGTCAAAGGATATCTGGTGGCCTGAAGCTGTCAAGTTTACAGAAATTTAACCGTAGAATTTTGTCTGTGGCTAGTACACCTTTCAGGTAAGGTACGGTGGGTTCACCTGAAGGGCAAGACCTGGGACTTCAGCACAGAGGTCTGTATTGTGGATAGTTCTCCATCTGCTTGCCAGTAGATGTTTAATGTCTGTGCCTGAGACTAGAATAGTCTGACCTTCGTCAACCTCTAATAATTGGTGACTACTCCCTATGAAAAAGAATCTAATAGTTGGCCAAACTGCTGAGATACGGCCCATGTCTATACTGACGTGTAAAATTTTATCAAGAACAGCCAAGAAGAAAGTTGTCTCATAAACCAATGGACAAGGTGAGGACGTGGCTATGAAAAGGATTTCCCTGTGCTTTTGCCAATGGCTCCACTGGAACCACCTCAGCCACCTGTGTCCTTGAGAAACAAGCAGGAGCCAACTGTGTGCTGATTCAGCATGACCAGTCAGCTTTTACCTACTCGGCAATTAAAATCCATCTCAGGAGGCCGTCTGAAGAGCTCTGGTGAGCAGTGCCATGGGTGGTGGAAAGCCATCTCAACAGATACGTAGCATCAAGCAGCTTCATACACTTTCTGTCCTGTGGTGTCAGAGGTTCAAACAAGAAGCGAGATCTCCACCCCCATGCAAATGTGATGTGGACATATTTCCTGCACTCAAGCTACTGTTCCAGGTTTTCTAGGCCTGCAAGCAAGAACATCCACGCAACTGCACAGCTGAGGAGTTTCCAATTGACCTTCACTGGAAGTGATTCATCTGCAATGTGAGGACACACTGAAAGCCACATATAAAGTGAAGAATCTAACAGATTTCCATAAATGGCTTCTACGCAATGAACGTGCTTGATGAAAACCACCTGTCTATGGGTTGAGAGCAGTATTTGGCAGTACTTATCTGTGTGAAAAGGCATTTTCAAAAGGAAAACACATAAAATCTTATTGTATATCTGCCTCAGTGAAAGTTTGCCATCAATTTTGATGATGGGAACACAATTTGAACCCCAATTAAGTGAAAAGCTATTCCTCTACTTTGAAAATAGAATTCTGTTCTCATTAGACATATTACAAAAAAAAACAAAAACAAAAACAAAACTGCACTCAAGTTGTGTCAACAAAAATTTTGTAAAAATGTCTTTTTTTCTCTTTAGGTAGGTACCTACATATCTTGATTTTGCCTCCTGGTTCACAAAAAATGAAATAGTTACTATCTGATTCATTACAGAAAATATTCATTGACCCCTGAAGTGGATTATATTAAAAAATGAAGTACATCTATTACTCTATTGATTCCAATATGGAAATAGCTGACATTTTGAAAAAACAAATCGTAGGGGGTGCCTGGGCGGCTTAGTCAGGTACGCGTCCGACTCTTGATCTCAGGGTTGTGAGATGGAGCCCTGTGTGTCAGGCTCCGTGCTTAGCATGGACTGCTTAAGGTTCTCTCTCTCTCTCCCTCTCCCTCTGCCCCTAACCCCTGACTCAGGCTGTCTTTTTCCCAAAAATAAATAAATTAGCAAATCTTAGTAAGATACTATAATCCTGTATATGCAATAAAACCCCCTTGAAACATCTACTTGGCACTTCTCGTGCACACGTGTGCACACATGTGTGCGTGCGCGCACACACACAGTGCCTGGAAGGAAACACAGTGAACCGCTGGCAGCATTGTTTCTAGCAGACACTCTGACCAACGGTTCATTCTCCATGAAGCATCCAGGGTGACATGTACCACAGAAATCAGATCTGGCGACTCCCCTGTGTAAAACCCCCAGGGGCTTCTCATCACACTTAAAAACAGAACCAAACCACTCCAAGTCTTGTCAGCTACTCGAGCCCTGGGATGTGGCTCCCAGTTGCCTAATACATTTCTTCCCAGCCTTCCCTCAGCCCAGGGACATGCAGCGTCACTGGGCTCTGTGTGGTTCCTGCAAGCATTTTCTACCTCAGGACACTTGTACTCGTGATTTCCTCAGGCTGAAATGTGATGCAAGCCATCACAGGGCTCCCTCCTCTCCAGGGCCAAGCCTGAGATCTAAGGTCACCTAACTGCCTGCACGGCTGTGGTTCTGCGTGTCCCACGGTTCGCGGACTGACGTCGTGCTCACCTCACCTACTGCGCCTTCCTCACTAGGTGTGACCTCTGTGAGGGACACACACTGTTCCCTCCTCTGGCATCTCCCAGCAAGCTAGACGGGTGCCCAGGACACAACACATGTGTCAGGGGAACCAACAGAAGGAGGTAAGCGAGCAGGAGGACAGGAAAATTTCTTCTTTTTAGCAACTTCTGTTATAGTGAGCATATATTTGCATATTATTTATAAATGAGAGAAGTTTAAAAAGAAAAAAATTACTGTGAAATGTGATTTCAGAGATTAAAGAAAAATTAACAGTTTCTCCCCCTGTCCCTGTTCTTCTCATGTTTATTAGTGGATCTCTCTGCAACTTATTCTTGTGACCTTAACTGCACAGTATCTACCTTAGCAATTGACAATGGCAATGAGTACAAGTGAACTGAAAACAGAAATCGGAAAAAAGACTTTTATTTCAACACAGGAGATTTGAGGTGCCGCTTGATGTACAGAGTGTTTTTAGCGCCCTACAATTCCAGCACTTATGGACTGTCTAAAGGAAGCTGCAGGCTGTACGCTTCTGTCTGTGGTAGACTCCCAGGCAGAGGTGGGAGTCAGAGACAATTTAAAACATCAGGGGGTCTTGACTCCGTCACTCTAAAACAAAGGGATCAGATTTAGGCTAGACCATACATAAGTCTCTCCTGCCCTAAAATGCGATCATCTTCCATCTCTGTGGAATGACATAAAACAAGGCGACTCTAAAAGATATCTTTATCTTAGACCACACAGAACGTCTGTTCCATCTCTGAGTAGAATTTAGTGACTGTAGGGCCCTGGCTGCACCCCACTGTGTGACAACCCCCATTATGTGAAGCTGAAATCTGGTCTCCTAGAAGGCCCAGTGCCAGCCCCCCATAGTCCTCCACGCGCCCCAGACCCCAGGGAACTATGCACATGGGGCTGAGTCCTAGAACATCCTGCTTCCAAGGAGAACCGCACTCTTTCTTAGCAACACTGGGGTTAAAGGGTGCACCACACTGTCTGAAAGCAGCCTTTTTTTCACTTAATTTATATTTGCACGCCATTAAATATTATTCAGAGGCTTTAAAAATAAACAAGATAAAAACTGAGAAAAATGAGAATGTAAGCTTTAAGAACAGGATATTCTTAACTACCAAAACACTTCTATATATCTAATGACTTATATTAACCTTAAAGTCAACATGATTTTAAAATAAATATTTTGAAAACACATACTAAGCCTAACCCAACATAAAATATAGTTTGTCAAATTTTATATATTTTCAGAAAGCTAGGATATAAAAAATAAGGTTAAAAACATACAAAATTAATTCTTTTGTGAGACTATTTTGGGGAATTTATACCCAAGGAAAAGATATACATCAGTGATTATTTCCACACCCATAACTTTCCCATCTTGAAAAGGGCGGTTAAAATCACGGAGACAGCAGACAAATAATGAAGAATAAAGTTGGTCTTATGAAAATTTTAGCCTAATCTTTAGGTAAAGATGGTTAAAGTTCAAGATTTCATTGCTTTTGACTGCTGACATTAATTTGTGCTTGTAATCAGAAAGTGTGAAGTGTTTTCTACGGTTGCCACTTTTGATACAATTACTACAATTACAGAATTCATTACAAGATGGTCACAATTAAATTACACACAGGAGAAAATTTACTTAAGTGATATGGTTAAAGCAAAATAAATAGAAGCCAAACAAGGCCTGTTACAATGAACTTCTTACCCTGAGCAAAAATGTTTTTCTCTTTATAACTAACATTGCCCAAAGTTTCATCAAAATAAATACTGATAATGTACTTCCACATTTCCTTTTTTGTTCCTTCTCTTTTCTTGATGGAATCAATGCTTACACCACCTTAATTTCCCTTCTAAAATAGCCTCAAATCTTCTAGCAGAATGCCCCAGTGTACATCACGTTATTACAAGGCTCCAGAGACAAGGAAGTGTCCTCTCTAGCCAACTACTCACAGTAGGCATCCCTCACTCTTGGAACCTACATGGAAAGACTTGGGAGGGATGTATTCCTAACAGCAGATCTGACCCAAGCACCTAGAAATTCCAGAGGATGGTAAGCTACCTATCCCTAAAGAATGCATCATTGGAAAATACCACACACATGCACATTCTTTAAAATTAAAAAGAGGAAAAAAGAAAGTATTTTAATTATGGAAAGGTGGTGATGACGTGACAAGACGGACACACCAGCACATATTCCTGCAACAAAGGTACTTGTAAAGGAGATTCACATACTTCCATCGTGTCTGCTGGCTGAGTGTTCCCTTTCTTCTGCAGCTTTGCCCACAGTACGATCACCCACAAAATCAAGCTCATAATCACGCTGCATTTCAGCACCCGAGGACTTCCACGTTCCAGAAGTGCTATCTTCCTTCTGCACACTTCTCACGTCCAGCAATCCTGTCATTTCCATGCTGCTCCGTTCCAGAGGAGGGAAATCGCCTCCAAGTTGAGGGAAATCGCCTCCAAGTCCCTCCCCTCCACACCCCTGTGACAGAGCCGGTTCATCATCCACGGGAGAGCAGCTCTTCCCATCTGTGCACGGGCCTGATCTTCTCTGAGCACCAGCCTGCTGACAATGGCCTGGGGTTCCTTCAGCAGCACACGCTCCCTCAGAGGTCAGGCAACCCCACACCGCATCTGCTGTGTCCTGTGTAGGTTTCTGAAGACTGCAGCTAGTTTTTGCTGTTACATCGGTCATGTTAACCAACCTGGGATTTTTACCAATGCAGGAAAAGTCGGCCATCTGCAGTATGTTTCTCCTCTCCCTCTGAGAAAGACCTCCCCTGCAGCTGAACTGAGCAAGGCCTGCGGATGGCTCAAGACCAGGAAGAAGAGCCTCTGAACTCCTTTCCCTGAGATTATCAGGTGAAAAATAATCATCGTACGAAGACACCCCGCAGCCGGGAGCCTCGACAGCAGGCTGGGCCGGGAGCTGCAGGCGGCGTCCCGACTTCCACAGCTGCCCCTTCGGCCCGGCAGGCTTCCCACCGCACCTCTTCTTCTGCAGTCCTTCTTTGGGGGGTGCATTCACCCTCTCAGACGTTCTTCTTCTCCTTGCTGAGGAGCTCTCAGATCGTGAATGTCCTGAAGGGCAGCGTTTGGTTGCAGACAACAGAGGGGACAAGCTGTGTTTCTCATTAGACATTATCCTGGTTGCTCCCTCGGACTGCTGCTTGTCCAGGGTGACAACCACACCCACAGCATCTCCCCACCGGCCAGTCTCTTCTTTGGAAAGACTATCCATGGGTTTCTGAGGAGTTAACGGACTGAGGTAACCAGGAGATCTTGTCTTCAGCACAGGTGACGAAACACACACATCACTTTTAATTTCATCCACAATTCCTCCCAGTTTCCCTTCCTGACTTCCACATCTCACGTTTCCACAAAGATCGTCAAAAGATGAGTGCAGATCACCAGCAAAGGATACATCTGGAAAGTATTAATGAAGAATTAACTACTTAAATGGTTTCAATTATTATAAAAGTAACTCTCGGTTAACCGATAAAGCAATACTTCTTAAACACAGCTATTGGTTAAAAAGAGTACCAACTGTATCCTGGTTCTTCTTATTTCCACCTGAGGACAACTTTCAGGCGAGCATTCTTCATTAAGGAATGGGGCATGGAGGGCGTGGGGGCCGTGGGGAAGGCGGGGACAAACCTCTAAAACCGTTACGCTCACTTTCTGAACATTCATATGCACGTGCACTTTCTTCCAGGAAAAGCATCCACATCTTGTCATTAATTTCTCAAGGAGGTCAATAATTCTAAAGAGTAAGAACTAATGCTACCATCTACATCAAGGTCTAGCCTTCCATGAAGCAGCCCACCTAAGTCCTCTGTCCTCCATGCAAGTCCTCATGCTGCATTTATACTCAAAAGTGAACCACCTGGGAGATCTTAGGGTTCTGACTTCCCACGTTTTACACATTTCTTGAGTGTATGGCTAGGCTGCCACCCATCTCCTGAAAACTGTACACACGTTTCTCCCTCCAGGCCTTGCTTTCACTCCACACTTTAATCTGGGTCAATCCTACTTAAAACCCACCTCGGATGTCAAAAATCTCTGAATCCTCCCGCTTCACCAGTCTAGTTGCACACATCCTCCTCTGTTATGCAGAACTCTGCCTGAAGTTCCCGAAAGCATGTGTCCTATTATTAGTAGTGTTCTTATCTGTCCCTCTCACTGGACTAGAAGCTCCCAGAACACAGGCACTATTTTCTGGAATCTGAAGCCTCTAGCCCAAAACTACTAAGGGCTCTCCTTCTAAAGAAGAACAGAGGTAACCAGCAGGGAGTGCAGGGAGGCCCCGGCGGAGGTGGCACTGTACCCACACCAAGTCAGGGAGCCTGCGAGTCTCGAAGGGCGGAGCTAGAAATACAGGACAATTTTAGCACTAGCAGCCAAACAAACTTAGCATACTTTTCATAAAGCTGACAAGCAGTGTGCGTGCCATGAAGCATAAATTCTGAGGTCAGACTGCCTAAGTTCGAATCCTGGGCTAGCCACTCACAAACGATGTCAACTTTTACAAGCTGCCTGACCTCTCTGACCTAGTTTTCTCATGAACACAATGGGGGTGACAATGGTATGTACTTCGTACGGCTAGTGAGAGAGTTAAATGAGGTACAGCACATAAGACACACAGACCAGCGCCCAAGACAGCAAAAATGAAACCTGTGTTAGTTACTAGCACTTGTGTCCACCTTGTATAAAATAAGTGCGAGTAAAAAATAAAAAGATGGAGATTATTTAAGACAGATGGATAAATAATTTTAGACACACACCAAAGAGATTACAAGAACAGGCCACACTTGAAAAGGAAGCTGTGACTTAAACTCCTGACACCTTCCTGTTGTCATCTGCCACTGCTGTGGCTTTCACAGCTCTGCTACTTACCTGGGCCCTTCCACAGGCGAAATTGCGTGGTTATATCACGTTTCTTAAAACTCACTCAAAAGAAAGCTACATAAGCATGGAAGATTATCATTCCATGTGAAACAAGGGCTCCCACATTTCAAGTGAATGTACAATATAAAACCCTTATTTTATTCTTTCCAACGCTCTGCTTCTAGGCAGAAATTCTGCCATTTATCTTCTAAATTTTCTAAGGATCTCTACACACCTCACTGACCGCCTTCAATCACATGTTGCATAGAGTCGTTACCCATGGTGTGAAACAAGCAGCTCTCATACTGTTCTCAGTTATACACAGTGTATACTCCATGCAAGTTAGTACGTACAACACGATTTAAAAAAAAAAAAAAATGAGCAAATGATTCTGTGCCAAGAAAGCAAATGCCTAGGAGAAAAACCAGAGGAGCCAAAGAGGAGGTTTAACTCATGCAATTTCTCATGCCCTAATTGTATTACAATACCTATTTTTTATTTTAAGACCTAATTTCAGGGTGAAATTCATGAATTCTAGCTTTTAACCAACTGTTCTTGACATGAGAAGAAACTCCAAATAAGAAAATCATATTCTCGGGGTGCCTGGGTGGCACAGCGGTTAAGCGTCTGCCTTCGGCTCAGGGCGTGATCCCGGCGTTATGGGATCGAGCCCCACGTCAGGCTCTTCTGCTATGAGCCTGCTTCTTCCTCTCCCACTCCCCCTGCTTGTGTTCCCTCTCTCGCTGGCTGTCTCTATCTCTGTCGAATAAATAAATAAAATCTTTAAAAAAAAAAAAGAAAGAAAGAAAAGAAAAGAAAAACATATTCTCATAGTTTAAATATATCACAGAAAAGAAAATAATTTTACCTGAACACAAAGTATCATGGGAAATNAAAGAAAAGAAAAACATATTCTCATAGTTTAAATATATCACAGAAAAGAAAATAATTTTACCTGAACACAAAGTATCATGGGAAATGTTCCAAGAAGCTTCACACGGGGAGTTAGTTGGGTTATCATGAGACTTTTCAAGCGAAGCTGAAAACAAAACCGCACACTTCATCAGACAACTCTGACATCTTAGTGGATGAAGCCCATGGTAAGCCTACTCATTTTGCTCTTCCACACAAACATCGACTCACGCCTGGTACTTCACATCCCAGACCTACTATAAGACAATAAGCACAAAAATCTTATTTTTGTTTTTATAAAACAATAAGCACAAATCTATTAGAGATGATGAGATTCATAAAAAATAATCTACATATATCAGGTTACAAAAAGGGTTACATCATAGGATAATTAAAGTTAGAAGAGATTTTGAGGGGTGCCTGGGTGGCTCAGTTGGTTAATGCACCTGACTCTGGGTTTCGGCTCAGGTCATGATCTCAGAGTCCTGCCATCAAGCCCTAGGTCAGGCTCTGTGCTCAGCAAGGAGTCTGCTTCTCCCTCTGCTCCTCTCCCCCACACCCCCACTCATGCTTGCTCACTCTCTCACGCTCTCAAATAAATAAATAAAATCTTTAAAAATTTTTTTAAAGATAACAGTAATAAAGAAAAACAAAAACTAATGCATGAGATATTTAGTCTAAAGTAGATTCCCTCAAAAGAAGAGCCTGATTTTCTTTAAAAGAAAACATCCCAAAGATATTAAAAATTACAAAGGGGCTATAAAAAACAGGATTCTCAATGTATACATCCAAAACTACACACCCAACATGTGCTTAAAATATATGCTTTAAAACTATAAATTCAAAATAGGCTTTAAAAATCTCAATGAAACAAAAGCATTTTCTAGAAGAAAATATTAACAAAGTCTACCCAGAAATAGATAAAAATCTGTTAAGAATCAAGAAACAACTAAAATACCTAGGTAAAGAGAAAAAAAAAAAAACCTTTCCACCACATTTTACTCACCAGGCAATCTGCCTCACTTTCACTTTATAAAATGCAAGCACTTACACGTAGGGGAAAGGTTTTCCCTCTTCTCCTTCATCTCCTGTAATCTCCTCTGCATTGCACTGTGCTGACCAGCGCACGTTTTAATTGTGGGACTATACATCAATGAGCCATTAGATTCAAATAAAAGAACAGGTACATCATTATCTGAAAATAAACAAAAATTTATTTAGCTAAAAAAAAAAAAGGCCAGAAGGCTTAATACTTCAACAATATGATTTCTTTCGAGGAACACCCCCCTCCTCCACCCCCATGGTCTTCTTCGTCCCCTGCAACATCATTACCCACTGCTACACTTCACCCCACCACCCCCACGTGCAGTAACACTGGCGTGAAAACTGCTGGCTGACATTTGCTGAGGAACGTCCATGCGCCAAGCACACTACGTGCACTGTTTCATTCAACCTTTCCCAAACCCAGTGAATCAGCTTATCAGTCTCCCCACGTAAAGATGAAGAAACCAAGACACAAGAGTTAATAACATGTTTATATCCAGGATCACACAACTAGTGAGAAGGTAAAGCCAGAATGCAATCTGGTTCCTAAACGCTGACGAGAGCAGCAGAATATGCCACCCCAAATATGCCACGTTGGCATAAGGATCATTTTGAGCAAAATGCACTTAAATCACAACAGGTGAAAGAGAGGTGCTCAGACACACCCCACCCCCACCCCAAGCTACTTCCTGAAGGCAGGAGATAAAACTCCCCTTTGAAAGATGCACCCCTTCCACTTTATCACCAGAGATGGGGCGCTGAAGCCAAGAGAATTCTGTAAAACAGGCCTTGTTAAAGGAACTCTTACCCTCCTTTGGTTACTTTTCTGCAATTGCCTCCCCTTGTTCAACACAAGCACTAAGATTCTACCAATTCTTTGGGATTTTATCTCCTTTGACAGCCCGCATGTCACAAAAAACTTACAAGTATGTATGTTCTTCTCCCATTAATCTGCCTTTTTATAACAAAGCCCCAGCTGAGAACCTAAGATGGGACAGAAACATTTCTGCCTCTAACAGTAGTGTTTACTCTGGGTCTCAGAAACCACCACCACTAACCAACCTCCAACCCTCAACAGACGCACATATCAACTTTGGGGCCAGGACTCCTTCAGCTATGAAATGACGGTTAAATTGGGTGTGGTTGCACAGGTATGCATTTTTCTGGAATCCATACCTCGTATATGCTCAAGGAGAACTTCAGGGCTCTGACCACTTCCCAAGAATCATTCAGTATCTTCTCCTTTGCAACTTTTAAGCCTGAACAACTCTAACTATACTTCTGCCATATGCAGACATGTCAGTTGTATCTGTAATACCTTATATTTGTAGTGTTTAAAAGGCAATTTTTATTAAGATACAAACTTGATCTAAAAAAATAAAAAAAAATTTTTAGTACCATTTTGCCAAATTCTTTTTAAGTACACCATCACTGGTATAAGAAGAAGGCCCATGGCACAGTGGTTAAGCGTCTGCCTTCGGCTCAAGGCATGATCCTGGAGTCCTGGGATCGAGCCCCACATCAGGCTCCTCCACTGGGAGCCTGCTTCTTCCTCTCCCACTCCCCCTGGCTTGTTTTCCCTCTCTCGCTGGCTGTCTCTATCTCTGTCGAATAAATAAATAAAATCTTTAAAAAAAAAAAAAAAAGAAGAAGGCCCAAAAGGCAAGAGTACAAAGCTGACAGGAGAGTAGTACACGGCTGACCTGAGGCTGGAGGGGAGAGCCGATCACAGACGGCGTGTGGTGCTGCAGGGCAGGTGAAACATAGGGTTTCATCCGAGATACTTCCCCATAGGGTGACCTGAGGAAGTGGAAGCCCGGGGTGGGGTGTGCACCTGACCCCTGGTTTATACCCTTCAGACACAAGTACAGCAAGTACAGGTGACAGATGGTTGAGGACACAGCACCTCTAGGGCCCAGTCAAGGAGCCGCTAGGAGGGTTCCCATGGGGTGGATGCTTAGAAATCAGCAGGAGTCAAGCAATCATTCAGAAGCAGGGGTAAGGATCGCGGTGGGTAACTGGCATCAGGTAGAAAGGGAGTTTTTACTCCCTAAAGAAAGAGTTATTACTCCATGTGTCCGGCCGGAGCAGCACAGTAGACCAGTTAGTGTGAGGCTGTTAGGGAGGGACCGGCATGGCACCAAGAGAAAGAGACCTGATTCTCAGATACAGGGATGACTCAACACAAAAACAAATGATAAAGGCTATGTTTTTAGAAAATTATCTGGCAGCACTATCTATACAAGCTAAATGTTCTAGTCAATTCTGTTGTGTTACCATAGCAGATTTAAAATAAAGCTTGATAATTCTACATGAAAAACTTCAAAATACAGAGCAGAGAATTTGTGACATGGCAATACACACTACAACAAAAAAGTAAAGGAATTAGTGCTTATTTCTATGCTATGCATTATAGTTACTGAAATTGCTTACATGTATCAATGATGTGTTGGGATTGGTCTGAAACACTGAATTTCGGTAGTGAAAAAAGGCAAAAAAAAAAAGAAATACAAAAAACACATATGGTACTTTAGAGTTTCATGATGTTCTAAAGTATTTTTATAAATCATTAAAAGAATACATCTAGCAAGAAAAAAAATTCAATTTTAAAAATGGGCAGAGGATCTAAACAAGACATTTTTCCAAAGACATACAAATAGCCAACAGGTACATAAAAAAAAAGAGCAGCACTCATCATAAGGGAAATGCAAATCAAAACCACAATGAGATTCTAACCACATATTAGAATGATTATTATCAAAAAGACCAAAAATAACAAGTGTTGGCAAGGATGTGCAGAAACAGAGCTCTTGTGCACTCTTGATGGGAATGTAAATTGGTGCAGCCACTGTGGAAAACTCTATGGAGGTTTCTCAAAAAACTAAAAACCAAACTTCCCATATGATCCAGTAATTCCACTTTTGGGTATTTATTTACCTGAAAGAAATGAAAACACTGAAGAAAAAAAAAAAAGGAAAACACTAATGCAAAAAGATATCTGACCCCTTCATGTTCACTGCAACATTATTTACAATCGCCAAGACATGGAAACAACCTACATGTCCATCTATGAATTAACAAAGAAACATGGTGTGTGTACACACACACACACACACACACACACGCAGGGATACACACTCAGAGGAATACTACTCAGCCATAAAAAAGAACAAAACCTTGCCATTTGTGACAGCATGGATAGACCTTGAGCATATTACACTAAGTGAAATAAGTCAGAGAAAGATAAATACCGTATGATGTCACTTATATGTGGAATCTATTAACAAAATCAGAAAGCAAAAACCAAAACAACCAAGCTCATGGGCAGAGAGAACAGACTGGTGGTTGTTGGAGGCCCCGGCGCGGGGGGATGAGCAAAATGGGTGAAGGAGCTCCAAAGGTACTAATTCCCAGTTATAAAATGAGTGAGTCATGGGGATGTAATGAATGGCATGGTGACTACAGTTAGTAACACTTTACTACATATTTGAAAGTAGCTGGGAAACTGGGTCTTAAAAGTTCCATCATGAGAAAAAAAATTTTTTGTAGTATGTATGGTGACAGATGTTAACTGGACTTGTGACCATTTCAGAATATAACAAACCGTGAATCATTATGCCATACACTTGAAACTAATATGTTAGGGCAATTATACTTCAAAAAAGAAAAAAAAAGAAGAATAGAAAAGACTCTACGATTAAACACATAGGACAAAAATTTCCCTATTTTTGATTCCAGAGAAGCAGCCTGTTGCTACTAGAACTGAAACATGTAGCTAACTGATCTCCCAAGTTCATTATGTGATATTTGTAGCCTTGTGCAAAATGCATCTATAAACAACAGTGATTGTGCCACTGTTCAAGTGCTTTAAGGTTTTACAAGTAATTCAAGACAAAGAAATAAAGTATCTTGAAGCCAAATAATGCCTACACAGAGAAAAAGAAAATACAGGATCTATATAAAATACAAATAATGTCTACACAAAAGCATCAGGGAACTACTGAAGAGACCAGAACCAGAGGAGTCAAGATTCTGGAGAGGAAGAGTACTGAGAGGCCAGGGGACAAGCATATGTTTTTACCCCCGGGAGGACTTATCATTAAAGGCCCTGGGGCAAGAGGCTGAAGGTCCAGTCTTCGACCAGGCAGAGAGCAGCTGCTGAGAAACAAAGACACAAGCTAAGTGTTTATCAGTATCAACAAACTAAAGAGAAAACGAAAGGGTTTGCAGCGCCAAATCCCACTAAACAGGGTGTAGTAGAAAACAGGTCCTTACATGCGATTTTATCTTCAAGAAAGTTGCCCAATTCTGAAGCTACAAATGGCAGGATACTAAAAGTTAAGTCAAATTCTTCTGTGAAATGGTGGAAAGTTCTCTGTGGTGTATATTCGCTGAGAGATGAAAATGGGAGTTCAGAACCAGTTAGGGGAAGGGATCCTAGTTATCATGTCAGGCTCTCAGAGGAAAGGTCTAGATGGGGACACCTGGGTGGCTCAGTCGGTGAAGTGTCTGCCTTCCACTCAGGTCATGATCCCAGGGTCCTGGGATGGAGTCCCCCTTGGGCTCCTTGCTCAGTGGGAAGCCTGCTTCTCCTCTTCCTCTGCCCCTGATATCTCTGTGTCAAATAAATAAATAAATATCTTAAAAAAAAAAAAAAGAAAGGTCTAGATGGCCACATTCTGGCATCAATGTCAAATCAGAAGTCTACCAAGCCTTACTGAAAGTTAGTGATGCTCCTATTCAAATCAGTCCAGATAAAGCCAACAAGGCCCAACTCCATCTGCTTAGCAGAGGAAACTAGAAACTTTGTGTCTAAGAAAATAATGTTGCCTAGAGCTTCAAACATATTTTACAACTAATGACTTGCCTTCAATTACAAAAACAAAGCATCATTCCTACTAAGAGACAGGACGTATACCACAAAAAGCAAGGGAAAAAAACATCATACAAAACAACAGAGGCATTCTAGATAATGCAGATAGAAGCAAAGAAAGATTGAAAAGAAAAAATGTGACTTAATAACAAAATCTATGGAAAAAATCAGAAACTCTAGAACTGCAAAATAAAAACCAAAATTATGAACTGAACAGATGGATTTTATAGCAGATTAAACACAGCAGAAGAACATATTAGTGAACTGTAAAAAAAAAAAAAAAAAAGTCAATAGACAATATACCAACTGAAGCACAGAGGGGGAAAAAGAACTCAGGCACCTCTGTGAACTCCGAGTAGGATATTTTAAAAAGAAAACTGGACCAATGAACATAAAATTCAATCTGCTGAAGGCAAAAAAAAGCAAACAAAAGGCAGTCAAAGTTAGAAGAAAACATACCTTTAAAAGAGTAAAAATACAACTGTGGGCTAATTTATAAATAGGTATTATGGAAGCCCAAAGACGAAATGTGTTTCTTTTTTTTTTTTTTTTTTAGCTTTACTGAGGAATAATTGACAGCTAAATATTATATATATTTAAGGTGAAATAAAGGAAAGCATATATTAATTAACATCTCCCTATTCTAGGTAATAAAACAAAAAGACCAAAAAAACACAAAGTGAGATATAAAGTAACAAAGAAATGAAGAGGGATTTATTCTAACAGGGCTTCTTAGTCAAAATCTGTTTTTCTATAATCATTCCTGAAAGCAGAAATCTCCACTGATGTGGTGAGTGGCAGAGACTTTGGCCCCTGAGCTCACACCATGGCCCTCAGCAGGCACGGTACAGTCTCTTGCAGGCTGGAGCTGGTCCGCCCAGGCGCCACCGGCCATCGGGCGGCGAAAACAGGTGCACAGGACCACGCTGGATTTCTGGACTCACCCAGTCTGCTCTTCTGCCTTTGTAGCTCTGTAGCCATTTTCTCAAATTTCTTCTTAAGCCTTTTATCGTGTTCTGGTGTTTTAGGAATAAAATCTTTAGGCTGCATACACTTCCGCTGTGCAGAAAGGACATAAATATGAATACTATTGTGTAACAAGACAGCCTGCTCCCTACACTTCTGATACCTTCAAAACCCTACAAGTAAAACCTTCTGACAGAGGCATTCCTTGCACTGCATGTGAAACAGAAGTATTTCCGTCTCTCTGCCTCTGTAAGAACAGCAGCAGAACCGAAAGACTAAATACAAGACTGTACACTAAGTAGCTACATTTTCTGAGGCATTTTCAGGATCCCAGCAATCTTAGTTTCCATGAAGGTTCTTACACAAAATTAGTCGTTTTCCTTATTTCTGTTACTCTTACATTATCTCTTCTCCTTCCCCCTCCCCCAAAACCATAACATGGCAACAAAGTATAAAAACAATTATTCTCTAACAACCAAAGAAAAGAACCAATATCGAATCCTGCTTTATTACCTTTAAATCAATTCTATTCAGCCAGTTAAACCCCAAAACTCAAACTACACATACACGGTGTGACAATGAAGCCCAAGGCTGACACCCAAATACAGTCTTGGGTGAACTTCCCACACCCGCACTGTGTCCTTGACTGAGCATCCTGCTCTCATTCATTATTTAACAAAGATATATGTGTCAGGCACTGGTCTTGGAACAGAAGAGGATTCTTGCTATCTGGAGCTTATACTCTACTAAAGAATGACAGAAAATAAACATCATTATTAAGTAAAATAGAGGTTATGTGTGTCAGGAGGGTTAATTCCAGCAGGCTTGGAACTAGCCTGAACTGTTTTCCCCAAAGTACAAGCACAGCATGCAATGTCCTAATGAACAATGTTGCTTTGTAACCATGAGTCCAGAGCATTTGGGGGCATTTGTACTCCCAGAGCTGGTCAACTGCTTATCACCAGTGGGAGGGCTCCACTGTTGGGGGACATAATGTACTGACAACAGGGGTACATGACCAGCACAAGAGTCTCCCCCCGGCCTCCCTGCTCCCAGGGTGCTCCCCGGATTCTCAAGCATTATCCTGTGAATGGTCCTGTGAATCTGTTAGCCACTGAACCCTAGCTAACTGCCACCATTATTACAGTATGTCAGAAAGGGGTAAGTCCTACAGATAAAAAGGAAAACAGCAGGCGAGTGGGATCAGGACAGCTGGCACAGTGGAAAGGAACCACTACTGTACACAGGGTAGTCAGAGGGGGTCTCCCTGAGAAAGGAACTCTGGAACAAAGCCCTACTGAAGTTAGGAAAATGGTCACATGTGTGAAGTTTGGAGGAAACGTATTCCAGATAGAGGGAACAGATATGCAATGCAATGGCTCTAAATCACAAATATGCTTGGTGAATTTAAGAACAGCAAACAAGAGGGTCAGGCTGGCAACAGAAAGAAGGAAGGAGAGTGAAGCCGAGAACCTTGTCAAAGAGCCCAAAATAATACAGTCTGAAGTCATGTTCACTTAGCAACTGTACTTAAAAAAGGGAAAGGGAAAGTTTTCAGGCACAAGTAGACATTTAAATGAAGTGTGTAAGCAGTCATTACTAATGCTTCAGATCAGGGAAAACAACAAAGATTAAGAATATCAGCCCTAGTCACTGTGTCAAGAAACAGGTAGTCCTTTACACTATTGTGGAACTGTTACAAACAAAGTGCATGTACATTTTGACCCAGTCACTTCATTTGCAGATAATCCACTTGGAGAAATAAACTCAAACATGTCACATAAACAACAGGCTTAGTAAAAACCAACAATGATTTAAGGGTTCATGGATCCAAGAAAGACACGTGGATGCCATATAATAAATATGGAAGAGTGAAGGGCTACGTATACTGTCATGAAATGGTCAAACACACACAGTTACATGAAGAAGAAAAAAGCAATCTCCCAGACCATACATGTAACACAGGAGAAACTCATTCGTACAAAACGTGTGTGTGTGTCTGTAATGTACATGTACTGAAGACCATCGGATCCACAAGGATCCAAGTCAAACCAAAAATTGCTTATTTTGAGGAAAGACACATTAAGAGAGGTATTTGCCTTATCTGTGTTTACGCTATGTTTTATGATGAAAATACAACTCATATTATTGTGTTTTAAAAGGAAAAATGAAGGGGGGGGAATCAGAGTGGGAGATGAACCATGAGAGACTATGGACTCCGGGAAACAAACTGAGGGTCGGGGGGGGGGTGGGCTAGCCCAGTGATGGGTATTAAGGAGGGCACATATTGCATGGAGCACTGGGTGTTGTACGCAAACAATGAATCATGGAACACTACATCAAGAACTAATTATTGTATGGTAACTAATATAACACAATTAAAAAAATTAAAAATAAATAAAATAAGTCCTTTATTTCTAAAAGAGTAGACACAGCCATTGCTTGGCATATCACAGAGAGTGGAGATTTAGAGGCTCTATTTCACCTCTAATCGAAGGAGATCTGGACAGAGACTGGAGTTAAGTTTGTCCAGAAGTGTGCTGCAAATCCCGGCTTCCCGAACTGAAATGTCCGAGATACGAGATTTGCCATTTACAGAAAATCTGAGATGCCCATGGGAACGTCTTCCTTAACCTACAGGAAATGTATAGGTCTCATTCAGTTTGGACAAAGTCTGCAAATCTCCTCTCTAACAGGGATACTCATGTGAAAACAAAGCGACTCTGACGTTTCCTAGTAAACCGGTTTACCTCAAATAAAGAAATCACAATTAAAACTTTTAAATAATGAAAGAGGGAAAATGTTGTGGATCAAACGTGAACTAGATCTCAAAGGAAAGCAGTGTCTTTATGTTTGCACTGTGGATTTTCCATAATAAGTAACTTCATTATTTAATAAATAACTCGGATATTCCTGCATCTGACTTTTGAGATTCTCCAGCTAAACAGCAGAACGAAGGTATTTTGCTGCAGATGTTAACAAACTGAATTCCAAAGCAGTTCCCAGTGTACCTGCATGTCTGCCAGTGTCTTGGCAACTTTTAGTTTTCTGCTAGGCAGACAGCTCGTCCACTTCCTACAAATTACATCAAAGCATTTAGGGGATACACTAATGTCTGTAACTTTCTTAAAAATCCTCCCATAACTGCAACTGTCAAAATCACATACTTACTTTTTTTTTAATTAGGCTTGGTAGGTGTTCCCTAGTATTGGCTGCAGGGAAGAGTGCTTCATCGATGTGCGCTCCAGCTGTCCTGCATCTGTGTAATTAAATTGATAAGAGCATAATGGGCATTTGTCCCTGTTATAGTCACACTGCATTATGTCGGCACGTATGTCAGTTAGCAATTTAAGAGATGCACAGGCCATGTTAACAGAAATGGCTTTTAAAGTAAGTACATTTATAACCAAACACAAAGGGCAACATAAATTGAACTTTCCAAAATAATCTCTCTACAATTTTTTTTTAAAAAGATTTATTTGAGAGAAAGAGATAGAGTGAGCACAAACAGGGGGAGTGGCAGGCAGAGGGAGAGGGAGAAGCGGGCTCCCTGCTCTGCAGGGAGCCCGATGCAGAGCTCGATTCCAGGACCCTGGGATCACAACCTGAGCTGAAGGCAGACACTTAACCCACTGAGCCACCCAGGTGCCCCTCCCTATGGTGTTTTTAAAGTGTAAGAGTAGAAGCGAGAGGCAGGTAAGGGAAGCGGATTTTATGCAGTAACTTCAGACTTGTAACAGCCTTCAAATTGATGAGTGCAGGGCGCATATACAGCATAAGCACATGCTGTTAAATGAATAGCGTACACAGGACCTAAAAGGAATAATCTAGAGCGAGAAGGGCCCTAAAGAAATTCAGCCAGAAAGATTATCTTGCCACCAAAACTGGTGTGTTTCACCGAGGGCAGGGTGGGCGATCCCAGCTTCTCCTGGCCGTGCCCTACCGCCCGTGACTGTCTATCATCAGTCTGTCATTTCCACTGTTGCTAAGCCACTCTTCACACCTCCCTGCACGTCCTGGGAATCCCTGGACCATTACCTACTTATAAACATTCAGATGCTCAAATCTAAACAATTACAATAATTTTCTAAATGATCTCCTTACCTATAGTTCCTACTCTTCTCACTCATTCATATTATTACTGAAAGACTAAGCTTAAAACATTTTATTCACCTCTCCACAACCCCGATCAAAAGCCTTGAATCACTCATGTGTTTACAGAATAATCTCACCTACCTATTGTTTCAGTCTTTTTAAAATATGGCCCCTAAACACATCTCCAACTGTATTTCGTAAGCCTGTCACTGTTCAACATTTAGTATGCAAATGACAGTTGAAAATACCATTAAAATATAATGCAAAAAAGAACAGGACAAATATATCCATATTCATATAGAAAACTCTCTTAAATATATTAAGAATAAAAACAAAACTCCAGCAATGTGAACATGATGCTGTATACTATATATAATTAAGTATTTCTCATTTTAGGCAAAGTCTGGAAGATTACACACCAAATGACAATACTATTTATCACTAGGCTAATAAATCTCAAAGTGTAGTCAGAAGACCCCTGGGGTCCCTAAGCCTCTTCTGAGGGCATGTGAGGTCAAAACTGTTTTTATCACAAGAAGGCTTCATCTGCCTTTTTCATTTCTCTCTCATGAGCACACAATGGAGTTAAAGCTAAATGGGGTGTGTGTGTGTGTGTGTGTGTGTGTGTGTGTGAGAGAGAGAGAGAGAGAGAGAGAGAGAGATCCCAATACACTGAATGCAGAGGCAGACAGGACACTGCCACTGTCTTTTATTAAGCCAGCCATGAAAGAAGTTTGCACAAAATGCAAAAATTTAAAAAAAATTACCACAGCACAGTAATTAGAGAACAAGGGAGAGAAGCAGCCAAAGAGAGAGCACGAGCGACACACGGGAATCAGGAGAAGCTCTAGGTGGGAGGCGAGCACCAGATTCAATTCTGATGAGGAAGCGGATTTGGGGGGATGCAGATCTTCCGTCTGGAGGAAGAGCACAGACAAAAGTGCAGCAAAGGGAGCAAGAGCGTGACAATTCTGGGAAAGCAGACCTCACCTGGTGCGACTGCAGTGAATGCACTGGAGCAAGGACACCAGTGACCAGGAGGTCATACAGGTCGCACTGAGGGCTGTTATCTGCTGCCAAGCTCCTGAGCTTTGAGGGCCCAGGGTGCTAGGAAAAGGTGGGGGGGGGGGGGGGACTCTGCAGGATGTGTCCAGGACTGACGGCAAGGAGTCCAGGCAGGGACTGTGGGGGTAGGACATGCTACAGGTTTCACCAAAGCTGTGGGACTGTGTGGAGATTCCTGAATGAGCAGTTATTTAGAAATAAAAATGGAATGTTCTCAAGCTCTTGTTACAACTGGTGGACTAAGCACGTATGTTTTTCTCTGCTGCCCTCAAAACCCCATTCAAATGAGAGTAAAGTAAAACAAAACGACACAGACCAGCAGAAATAAAGAGTAGATAGAGATGTCTAGGGAACTGAAAAGCAAATACAGAAAAGGAAACCCGAGCCTGGAAGTTGGACGAGGGAGGACAAGGGACTGGACTCCTCTCCTCAGACCTCAGGGGCTCCAGCAGCAAGGGTGGGTCTGAGGAGCAGCAGCTGCACCCCTGAGCCCACAGTCGGCCACTGCACCCCACTCGCTCCTGCCAACAAAGCAGGTGACAGGCTCGGTTTTCAGACGACTTGCACCAAGGACGCGCTGGACTCAAGGATACCAGGCTGAGCTCAGGTAGGACAAACTTTCACACAAAAGGAAATGTATTTGTGTGCATTTTCGGATTCAGCTAAAAACAACTTTCACAGTCGTAATAATGTAAAGTAAAACTGCTGATTTAGCTCATCAGCTGCTGATTTTATTAAAGAATCAGGAGAGAAGCAGTGTAGGTGTGGGTGCAATGAGTAGGTGCACGTCCATGGCGTGGGGTCCCCCAGAACGTGGCCACTTGGAGAACTAAATGTGCATTTCCAGGCTACAAAGTCTAGAGTTCGGAAACTGGAAAGTCAGGCAGCAGTGGAGCCACGGTAACTAGGAATACGGAGGTCAAGACAGAGCTGCAGCGAGATGCATGGGTGGAGAGGCGTCCCCCTGGAGAACAGGAACTGGGGGAAGGGGTTAAAAAGGGACCACTGCTTCACTACAAGCTTTGTAATAATAGCTGACTTCTCTCTTTCCTGTGTGTGAGGGGCCCTCTCTCCATAACAGGATGGGAACAGGAAACTAGGCATTCTGATTCAAAGGACTCTGGCTGGCACAACAGGGAAAGAAATGGCACCTGAACTAAGACAGAAAATGAAGTCAGGAGGCAGTTAACAGAGGACACAAGTTCAGGCCTGGAGCTGTTTACATGTGGGTGCTGTGCCTCATCCATAAGAATTCAGCCAGCAGGCAACCCCATGTGCAGGTCTGACACTGAGAGGGCATACTGAGAATAAAGAGAGAGATGTGCATAAAATTCAAACCCCTTCCACAGCCCAGCAGGAGCACATTCCTGCCTCTAAGCTTCCTCTCCCCAGAGATCCCAACCACTGAAGCTCTGACATCCTCAAACACACTGGCATCATCCCGTCTCAGGCCATGACCTCCTGCTCCTCCGCAAACCGGTCCCCAAGTCTCTGAACACCTGGTTCCTTCATGTCTTCTTTGCCTCAGCTCATAGTCACCAACTCAAGAGGCCTCCCCAGCCACTGTGTCAGGAGGGTAACCAACTCCACATGGGCGCTGTGCCTAAGCCCCTCCTGCTCCCTTCAGAGGATTCACTAAACCCTGCACTTATAAAACTTGCTTCTTTCACAAAAACTAAGTTCCACGAGGGGAGTGGATTCACCTGTCTAGTTGCAACAGTAACCCCAAGACCTGGCAGAGAGTAAGTACTCAAAAGATATTTTCCGAAGGAGCAAACGTCATCACTGTAGAAAGAAACACTTTGACCTCATCTTAAACTCACACATATGCACGCACGCTCTAGACAGAACTAAACATAAAGGCCAAAACTATAAACTCCTAGAAGAAAATGGAAGAAAAAATTCACAATTTCAAAGTAAGCCAAGACATTCAGACAGAATATCAAAAACACAAAGCATAAAAGAAGAAAATGAAAAACTGCAGTTCAACAAAATAAAAAACTGGTGTTTTGAAAGAGCAAAGAAAATGAAAGGTCAGTCACACACTGAGATCAGATATTTACAGTATGTGTATCTGACCAATAATATTGATATGAACAATGTACAAAAATCACCTGTAACTCAATATTAAAAAGCCAAAACCCAAATTTTACAAGTGGGCAAAAGATTTAAACCAAAGACAAACAGTCACTAAGCATGTGATCTTATATTTAGTACAAGTCATCAGGGAAATACACGCTAAAGCCAGAGGGGATCCTCAAATGTACGGTCAATTGACTTTTTTTTTTTGAGAGAGAGAGAAAGGGGGAGCTTGAGCAGGGCTAGGGGAGGGGATCTCAAGCAGACTCCCTGCTGAGCGCAGAGCCTGAAGCAGAGCGCAGGACCCTGAGATCATGACCAGAGCCAAGAGTCGGATGCTTAACTGAGTGAACTACCCAGGAGCCCCTGGTTAATTGATTTTGACAAGAGTCAAAATCAGTGACGAAAGTCACTGGGAAAGAATCATCTTTTCAACAATGGTGCTGAGACAACCAGACACCCACACAAAAAAGGATGAAATCAGACCCTATCTCACACCATGCACAGAAACTAACTTCAAATGGATGGAAAACCAAAACTGTTAGAGCTAAAACTATAAAATTCTCAGAAGAAAATACAGAAGTAAATCTTCCAAACTCAGATTTGTCAACAGTTCCTTAAATAACATCGAAAGCATAAGAAACAAAAAATAAACTGGGCCTCATAAAAATCAGAACCTTTTGCTTCAACTGTAAAGGACATATAAAAACAACCCACAGAATAGGAAAAAAATACTTACAAATCATACATGATATGGATATATGTGATACAGCCATACAATGGAATATTATTTGATAATTTTAAAAAAGTGAAATTCTGATACATGCTACAACATGGGAGGAATCTTGAAAACATTATTTTAAGAGAAAGAAGCTAGGCACAAAGACCACATATTATATGAGTCCACTTACAAGACATGTTCAGAAGAGGCAAATCCATGCAGACAGAGAGTAGATTAATACTTGCCCTGGGCTGGGGGGTATGCAGGGTGATGTAAAGGGTACAAAGTTGCATTCTACGGTGATAAGAATGTTTTAAATTGATTGTGTTGGTGGCTTCAAAACTCCGTAATTATATTAAAAAACACTGAATTATAGAGGCCCCCGGCTGGCTCAGTCAGTAGAGCATGTGATTCTTGATCTCAAGGTCATACATTTGTCAAAGCCCAGTGAACTGTACACTTGAAATGGGTACACTTCATTTTATGTAAATTACATTTTTATAAGGTTGATTTTTTTTAAAAAACAAAGTAATTACCTAAACTCAAAGAAAGTGGATAGTGAATGGGATAGGCAGAAAAATAGATCTAATGAAAGAAATGAGAAACAGGCATCAATGATAAAGCAACCAAGGAAAGAAATATTTCTTAGGAATGTCTCTTTTTAAACAAAGGTCCATCAATGACCAATTTGTACCCTGAGCAGCACCCACCAGCTTCTTCTTACTCAAGTGAAACACCACCTATTTCCCGCTGTTATAAGCAACAAAACAGCAAAAGGGGGTGGCCAGGAAGCATCCTGACATAAGACTTGGCTGAAAAGAACCAGGATAACTGTACCATCATTTACGTGATACTTAAGTTACAATCAGCAGCATCGTAAAGCCCCGCCAGCTCACAAGAACCTCGCATCAATGCTGGTGGATAAATACTATCATATCATTTTCTCACATTTGACAACTGAGGCTCACAGGAGATTATTTGCCCAAGTTCACAAAACTCGTAAGTATCCTCTACTAGTTAGTAGTTTGGGAAAAGGCTTGATTCAACTGGGTAAGATATGTGCCTGACCCAGGTGATGTAGTTGTAGAAGATATATTCAGTCCTTACTGGCAATTAGCGTCCCAACAATTTATCTGTCATTTGTAGCGTGGAAAGATGCACTTCTTGAATCTACCTGTTATATACAACCTTTCACAACAAAGAAACAGGTGGCCTGTAATACTGGTGATGTCATTCTATGCATGCAAACAACTTGTGTGTCACATGCTTAGTAAACTACTAAACAGCTACTACATTAAAACCGGTGTTTATCAGGGACTCAGTCAAAATCTACTGAACAAAGACAAGCTCACTAGTTGGATTTCTGCGTTTCTTCAGAAATGTAAAGCAACACTATCCTCCCATCTAGTGGTCAAGCAGGAAAGTGTTTCAAGCGACACCCCTCAAAGCAGAACCAACTTTTTTGATCTTCAATTGCTGCTACTTCAGAGCCAACAGGGAACAAAGCAGCTTGTGTCATCCTTCCCTCTGGGAAGCCCTGCCTGGCGTCCATTCCAAAGAGCTCTTTCTCCCTTGAGAGCTAAGGAATGGTGGCACTTCCCACTGCAAGCCTGCTCCACCGCCCCTCCCATCCCGCCATCAGGACAAACCCACTGCTGCACTGATCAACTCCATGGGCTACGCCAAACACACCCTCTATCACCAGCCCCCTCCGTATTGCCTTCACTCACTACCTCTTCAAAAGCTAGGGCAATGGAAAAGTATCCGACCTGGGAGAGAAAAATCCCTTTCAACATACAAGACAATGGGGAGGACTTCCCTCAGGGGACAAGTGAGGAAGAGGGATGTGTGCTGGCTTTCCAGGCACAAAGCAAGACCCGCAGTCACAGTGGGAACTCTAACCATAGACACAAACTGAACTAGGAAGCAGTATTTTGGACTCACAACCTCTTTCACTCTTAAAATATTCAAGGATCTCAAAGCCTTTTTATGTGAGTTATATTTATGGATATTTATCGTAACAAAACTCAGCAGTTCTTTAAAAAATAAAACTCAGCAGTTCTCCAAATACGTAATTGTTAATTCATTTAAAAACAACAATAAAACTCAATACATGTTAACACAAATAACAGATTTTATGAAAAGTATTTCCCAAAACAGGAAAAAAAAAATTAGGTAGAAAAGTGGCACGGCCATACATTTTTGCAATTGTCAATAAACAGCTGATTATCACATCTGCTTCAGCATTCCATATACTGTGTATGCCAAGCCCCCAAACAGTACTGTACCCTCCTGAGAAGATGAGAGGGAAAAAGGCAAATAACATCTTATTAATGTTATAAAAAGTTTCAACCCTGCTGACCCCTTACAGGGTCTGGGGATCAAGGTAGTTCCCAGACCATGATTTGAGAACTGTTGCTCCAGAACTACAAGAAACCCACTATTCTGATATTATTTACTGAGTGATTCACGAATATTAGATCTTACCTTCTCAATAAACCTATGCTGAGACAGGAAAAATGTCTTACTTTTGAATTAATGTTGTAATTTTAACAGATTTGGGTGTTGCTTTGCTTTGTTTTTTAACCAACACAGAACACTGAAAGTTTGCTACAAACAGAAAAACCTAATTGGCAGGTTTTTAAAAACACCTGTCCTACTAACACACAGCTTTTAATCACAGGAATAGGCTTAAGAAACTTTAAAAGTTTAAGGATAATTTTGAACTCTTTGAGCTCAATTCCCACATTCCAGCAATCCCTCTGCATGTGCTCTCAATGTTAAGAGTAGGTAAGAAATCTGCCCTCCCAGCTTCCCTCCCAACTGACAATTCTGTGCTAGAGATACACAGGTGAGGCAAGGGCAGACCCCTACCAGGTTTGTGTGGATGGGTGGGGAGCACTTATCCATTGGGGGCCTTCCCAGAGCCTAAGAAGGGGGCATCCGTGTGAGGGATGGCCCAGTACAAGGTGCTCGAGCCCAGGCAGGCAGAGGAGGGTGTCCACACAGAGGGAGGGGCAAAGCACGGTGAGGGGGTATCAGAATTGGAACAGGTGTAGAGTGGGGGCCGGGTGGGGTAAAGAGGACATCTGTGCAGAGGGGAATCCAAGCCCGAGCAGATGAGGGGGGTCTGTGCAGGAAGAGGCACAGCCCTGGAGAAGAGACTGGTCACCCACCTACTTGATTAACTGTCCTAACAAGAATGACAGGAGTCAGGTTTCTCAGTCTGAGAACAGAGCTACAAACACTGGGAGGAGAAGATGAGCAGTAGAATGAACCCCCTGGTTTGGGACTAATGTTGCAGGTTATCAGTGGGAACCTGGCTCACTACACTTGGAATTAGATATACACAGGCACACATTCACACAGGTAAAACTAAATCTGTCCACGAGAGACTGTGGGAGCAGCAAGCCTCTATGGAACCAAGTGCACCCTAGCACCCAGATTATGGGTTCAAAATACCATTTCCAGTAAAAGGAACCAGGGATTCTGGAGAAATGGCTGCATCCAGGGCTGGGAAAGAGAAGGTACAAGTGGAGCTTGGATTAAATTGTTGTTCCAGAAAGGAGAAAGGTGTTCAGAGAATGATGGGAAACAGGTAAAATAACACAGAAGTCAACTGGGTGGGTGACACCGGCCAATCAAAGACAATTTAAACCTTAAAAGGAACAATGATAGCAATGGGTTACAACCCAGTGAATAAAATAAGGAGACATGCACTCACATGCAGAGTGTGATGAGGAACGATTAGTGACATGGTTGAAAGTACCTCCCCTCAAACGCCACAATAAACACAGAGGGGGTGGGGGGGCATATTCCCTCCCAGTGCGGAGGCCTTGCAGGCACCACCTCGAACATCACCAACACCACCCCCACACCAAGAGGGTGCACTAAGAAGAATCCATCTTCATTTCCAGGTTACTCCTGCAAGAGACTCAGAACTCAGATCATCTCATCAGGAAACACCAGGTAATCCCAAACTGATGGACACGATACATCACTATTTACAACCTTCAGCAATATTAAAAGCACGAAAGCCAAAGAAAGAAGCAGGCACAGCCCGAGTGAGAGAGACGAGGAGCCACGCTAGCCAGGTGCAAGGTGCATGTGTGCAGGGGGCTGGGAGCCGTCTCTGTGCAGTGCACAACTGCGGAGCAGCTGGTAAGACCCGAATAGACTCAGAACTCAACAGCGGGGGGGCGGGGGGGTGTTCGTGTTAACCTCCTAACGTGAGTGGCCACGTGGGGCCATGTAAGAAAATGTGCTTGTCAGTAGGAACACAAAATGCAGGGGTGCTGGGGCATCTGGGCAGTGACCCGCTCTCAAGTGGGCGGAAACAAAAGCCTGTGAACTCTATTTCCAACGTACCCATTAGATCAGCCTTCCTCAACAGAACTGAGAGGTGACAGCCACCTTGACCTTTATTCCTTTTGCCTTCACTTCCTCTTTCTTCAATATAAAAGTGTCCAATGTCCAAAGGAACCGTCAGAATTTTATCAGTTTCTGTTACACAGCTGTCTGCTCTAGGAAAAAAACATGCCCAGAAATAGCCCAACAAAATGGGATTCTAGTGACACCTAGTGGCCTTATGTACCTACCATCCATATTTTCAGGAGGAAACAAGAGTAAGGGCCTGGATATGCAGTAAACATAGAATAAACAGGACATATAAAATAATGGTCAGTTCAGCCGTTACCTCTAAGTTCTGCAGAAAAAAGTTCAAGCTCACTAAAAATCAGGAAATGCAAATGAAATAAATTTTATTTTTTTCATCGACAAAGTAGGAAAGATTAAAAAGACTGACAACTCACAATATAACGGTTATGGGAAACAAGTGTTCTTTCACACTGCTAGAAAGAGAATTTAGCGTACTCTTTCCAGAAGGTACTATGACAGCATTTATCATAAATTTAAGTAGATAAGCCCTCTGAACTCAAAAACCCACTTGTGGAATTTAAACCTTTGGAAAAACTTACACATCTGTAAGGAGTAATGCACATGAAGACATTTAGTGTTGTACTCTTTTTTTTTTTTTAAGATTTTTTTATTTATTTATGTGACAGAGAGACAGCCAGAGAGAGAGGGAACACAGAAGGAGAGTGGGAGAGGAAGAAGCAGGCTCCCAGCGGAGAAGCCCGATGTGGGACTCGATCCTGGAACGCCGGGATCACGCCCTGAGCCGAAGGCAGACGCTTAACAACTGCGCTACCCAGGCGCCCCCAGTGTTGTACTATTTCTGACTAGAAAGAAAAAGAAATGGAAAACTTCATGTTCATTAACAGATCAGTTACACAAATTACTTATCTCTTATAAAAGATTGTATATGTATTAAAAAATGAAATCTATCACTACGTACAAACATGGAAAGATGTTCTCTAATATAATGTTAACTAAAAAAAGTTTATGTGCATTCCACTAAAAAAATAAAACCTACATATTCCCATGGATGTACCTATGAATATGGATGTATAAATGTTTATGTATGCATTTTCTATGTGTTTAATAAAATGTCTAAAACTATATATTCCAAATTCTCAGTGGCAGATCTTCCCCCAACTGAGGGAAGATAAGCCAAGACGTAGATTAGGTGGGGACTTTTCACGTTAAAAATATAAGCATATTTAAATCTAAATACATTTAATTCAAAAGAAAGCTTGTCTTCAAGATAGCAAGAGGAAATATAAAAATCAGTAATTCTATGTAATAATTAAAATCTGTACTGCAGCAAACAATAAAAAAAGAATTTATATTAAAAATATGATTAAGTTCACTTTAAAGGGACTTGATGAGATTGCCTTTGGGTAATAATTAGTTTGGAGTTTCCCTGATCCCCTTAAGAAACAAGGGTTCAGCAGGGGCAACAAGAAGAGAGGAGATAAAGCAAAAGGGAAGTAGGGGACAGACTACCAATGAAAGCAAGATGGCAGGACTCTCAGGAGAAGAAACTTTGAGAATTTCCTTGTCAGGATTAGCTGAGAGGCCTCTTTTCAGGACAAGGATGCCTGTCAGTTTACATTTCTATCCAAACATCTCCATTAACTTCAGGCTTTCAAGAAAGGTCTGTTTTTCTGTACCCTCCCCCTCCCCACATTCCTTTTAGGACCTTTTACGGGTAGCTCACCATCACTTCCCAGGAGAAATTTTCTCTGGTATCTCTAGGCTAATATAAGTAAAGCCTCCTCTGTTCATTAGTTAATAGGACAATATTTATCAAGCACCTACTATGAGCCAGGAATGTGTTAGATACTTAGTGAAAACACAATCATACAACGAGACAAACATGATGGCTACACGTACAGAGTTTACATCATAATGGAAAGACCAAAATGCATGATTAGGTAAGTAGGTAGAAAGACAGATGAATCACACTACTGCATATTCACCCAGAAAATACAAAATACTAATCTGAAGGGACATATGCACCCCTATGTTTATTACAGCATTATTTACAATAGCCAAACTATGGAAACAGTCCAAGCGTCCACTGATAGATGAATGGAAAAAGAAGATGTGGTACACACACACAATGGAATATAATTCAGCCAGAAAAAAGAATGAAATCTTGCCATTTGCAATGACATGGATGAAGCTAGAGAGTACAATGCTACGTGAAATGTCAGTCAGAGAAAGACAAATACTGTATGATCTCACTCCTATGTGGAATATAAGAAATAAAACAAATGAGCAAAGGAAAAAAAGAAAGAGAGAGAGAGAGACATACAAGGAACAGACTCTTAACATAAAGAATAAACAAATGGTTACCAGAGGGGAGGAGGGTGTGGAGATGAGGGAAATAGGTGATGAGGATTAAAGGGTACACTTAGCGTGATGAAAAAAATAAAATTTAATTTAAAAAACAAATGAACAAAGTAAGTTCTAAAAGCACAGAAAGGAAAGAAGGAGTTGAGACAGAAAGTAACAAGGAAGACGCTGTTCAGTGGGCCATATGGTCTCTGTAATACTAGTCAATTCCACAGGAATAATGCAAAAGCAGCCGTTAGCAATACATAATCAAATGTGTATGGCTGTGTTCCAGGAAAACTTTATTTATGGACACTGAGATTTGGGTTTTATATCATTTTCATGTGTCAGGAAACACTCTTGATTTTCTTCCCAACCTTTTAAAGCTGCAAAAACCACTGTTAGCTCAAGGCCCATAAAAGACAAAAGTTGGCTTTGGCCAACAGGCCATTGTTCACTATGCCTGCTTAGGACCATGTAATTCTAAGCCATTTTATCTCAGCGAGAACAATGTAACTGATTTATGGGTTAGAAGTGTTACACTTGCTAATGTACAAGAGGTGAAACAAAAGGGAGACAAGCAGGAGGCTACTGAATGATGTGGCAAGATGATAGTTGTCTGGACTAAGGGGGAACAGTAGAGACAAAGACCCACGAAATCTATTCTGAGATACAACCAACAGGCCATTTTATTGGATTGCATAAGGAGATGAGGGAGCTGCTTCCGTAAAAAGACAACTTTTTAAAAAAAATGCAAATAACAGACACACATGACCTATGGTTTTACCAAAACTTCAAATGACATATAAGTGGGAAAATAACCCAAGTTTGAGTATAGCTGCAAGTCTGTGGATGCAGAAAGTGGGGGAAGAGGCTTATAGCTCCACAAAGAGAGTGGAGGGGCCTGGAGCATCAGAAGAAACACATGTAAAATAACTGAAAAAGAGGAAGTTGGCACTAAATGCTGAAATACAGAATATGAGTGGTTCACAGCACCTGTCACAGGGAAGAGGCCCAGAAGAGACAGGCTCTGAAAAAATGTTAACTCTGAGGGATAATCAACTCTACTGGGAAGGAGTGGTAACACTGGACAAACATCAGTGGAGCAACCAAGAGGAAAACATTTAAGGATCCTACAAAACAAAAGGCCTCACCATCAACATCATTCACAAAAGGAACTATGCAGAGCAGAGAGAACTGACATAGGACAGTGCTCGGAAATTAGGAGCCCTGCTTATAAAGTGAATGGGAACAGAACAAAGCAGACCACATTTATTAAAAAACTGTTTGGAAAAGAAAATGCAAATCAAACCATTTCAGCTATTTTTATCAAAAATAAAAACAAAGCCGAAGAATATAACACAACTGTCACATTTGAAACAAATACTGTTAAACAAGTATTTGGGAAACTATATCCATTCATCCATCTGTATGTGTGAGATATTTCTTGAATCAAAAATACAAAAACTAAGAACAAAAACAATAAAACAGGAAGACACTAAACAAGAGTTGATTAAATTCAGCAAATAAAAAAGACAAGATCATGCCAGAGATGAAGACTTAATTATAACATGCTGAAGAAGAAACTGATTCAAATGAAAATTTAATTAAAAAAAATACTGATGAAAAACAGGGTGGGGGGGAGGGAGAAGGGTAATAAAAATAACATCCAGAAAGAAGTAAAAAGACTCAGAGTCAAAATGGTTGAAATTAAAGGCAGGTAAAGGAGGCCCAACATACATATAATTGAAGCCCCTGACGAAGAAAAGCTAAACAGCAAAACACAGTAATATTTAAAACTATAAGAAAATCTTCCAGAAATAGGAAGGCCTGAATCTCCTGAAAGGGCCAACCTAGAATTGGAATCAACAACTGGATTAATTTAAGAGAAAAGAAAATAGATTTTAAAGGGGAAAAAAAAAACCTTGGGTCCCCTAGAAGAAAGATCAAATAATTTACAAGAGGAAAAGAATTAGACTAGCCTCAGATGCTAAAACAAACAAACAAAACTAGGTTCCAGTTGTGTTTAGTCATTAAAACCAAATCTCCTGCAAATGCACTATAAGTCATACATGCCTTCTGAAAATTTTTAAAAGGGTTTGGAAACAAACAGCAAACTATCTGTAGCTTTACCACATTTTCTAGGTGTTTACCCTGCGGAAAAGCAGTGACAGGGTCTGTGGGAGTGGTGGTGATGGGTAGCTCAACCTCCAACAGGGCTTGCTGTCTCTGGCCAAAGGAACTAGGGGAAGGAGCCCCAGCAAGTAGGGCCGCCAGGGAATGAGGCAAGTACCTGGGAAACAAGCTGGGGAAGAGGGACCTCAGGTTCTGAGCATAAAAGCCCACGTCCCTGGTTGACCCCTGACCTACATGTGCATAAGGCAAACTGATATCAGCCTGCGGCCAAGGCTTAAAGAACTGAATGATTACCCCTCCTTTCTTTATCCTTTTCTTCTCCTACCGATCTTCCTAGTTCTTATGTAATCAGAGGGGGGAGTGAAGCATGAGAGACTATGGACTCTGAGAAACAAACTGAGGGCTTCGGAGAGGAGGGGGGTGGGGGAATGGGATAGGTTGGTGATGGGTAGTAAGGAGGGCACATGTTGCATGGTGCACTGGGTGTTATACGCAACTAATGAATCATCGAACTCTACATCAAAAACCAGGGGTGTACTGTATGGTGACTAACATAATATAATAAAAAAAAATTTAAAAAAAAAAGAACCGAATGAATCTAAGCAAATTTCCACCACAGGTCTTAAGATGACAGTCTGCATTCTAAAACTAAACAAGTTAACTGCTTGCTAAAAAAAAAAAAAAAAAAAAAAAAACAACACTCTTCAGAGCAGTATAAAAGAATGCAGAATCTACCTAACATTTACAATGTCCAAAACAAAACTCTAAGAGCCAGAAAATGCGACACATTCCTAAGAAAAAAGCAATCAACAGATGCCAACCCTGAAATGCTGGAATTATCAGACAAGGGGGTTAAAGGATCTACTGTTACTGTACCGTGCAAGAGAATGGAAAACGCACATGTATGGAAAGAGAGGAAAAGCAAAGGCAGAAATCTCAGCTAAAAAACAAAACACACAAAAAAGAACCAGGTGGAAATGTTAGAGCTGGAAAATAGATGAACTAAATTTACCAAGTGGATTTAATGACAGAATGGAGTTGATGGAGAAAAGAGTCAACAAACTTGAAGGAGGATCAATGTGAAGAGAAAAAAGACGACTGAAAAATAATGAACAAAAACCAGGGCATCACGGATAAGTGGGAATGTTTCAAAGACTGTATTACACAGAAGGCATTTGCAAACTATGGGTCACAGGCCAACCTGGCTCACCACCTGGTTTTAAAATAAACTTTTACTACAACATGGACACCCCCGTTTGTTTGCTTCTTCTCTAGGGCTCCTTTGACACTACAAGAATCAAGTAGTTAAATAAAGGCTACATGGCCCACAAAGCCTAAAATAAAGGCATTCCTCATCTTACTGTACTTTGCATTACTGTGCTTCGCAGATATCGCATGCTTTACAAACTGGAAGATCTGTGGAAACCCCACACAAAGCAGGTCTATCAGCGCTATTTTCCCAACTATATCTGTTCACTTCATTTTTCATTTTGGTAATACTCCCAAACATTTTCATTATATTTTTATGGCGATCTGGGATCAATGATCTTTAATGTTATTATTGTAATTATTCTGCAGCTCCATGAGCCACACCCATGTAAGACTACTAACTTGATAAATGTGTATGCTCTGCTTGCTCCACCAACCAGCAGTTCCCCCATCTCTCTCCCTCTCCTTGGGCGTCCCGAGTCCCTGAGACACAACAATATTGAAATTAGGCCAATTAATAACCCTACGATGGCCTCTAAATGGAAGAATCACACATCTTTCAGTTTAAATCAAAAGCTAGAAATGATTAAGCTTAGTGAGGAAGGCATGTCAAAAGCCAGAATTCATCAAAAACTACACCAGTTAGCCAAGCTGTGAATGCAGAGGAAAAGTTCTTGAAGGAAATTAAAGGGGCTACGCCAGTGAACACATGAATGATAAGAAAAGGAAATAGCCTTTCACTGATATGGAGAAAGTCTGAGTGGTCTGGACAGACCGAACCAACCACAACACTTCCTTTAAGCCAAAGCTGATCCTGAGCAAGGCCCTAACTCTGTTCTGCTCTGTGAAGGCTGAGAGAGGTCAGAAAGCTGCAGAAGAAACATCTGCAGTAGCAGAGGTTGGTTACTGGGTTTAAGGAAAGCAGCCGTCTCCATCACATGAAGGGACAAGGTGAAGCAGCAGGTGCTGATGGAGAAGCTGCAGCAAGTCATCCAGAAGATCGGGCTCAGAGAATTCAGGAAGGTGGCTACACTCAACCACAGATCGTCAGCGTAGACCAGTCTTCTGTCAGGAGAAGATGTCATCTAGGACTTTCCCAGACGGAGAGATGTCAATGCCTGGCTTCGAAACTGCAAAGGACAGGCTGGCTCTCCTGTGAGGAGCTAATGCAGCTGGTGACTCTAAGTGGAAGCCAGCGCCCACGTACCATTCTGAAAATCTAGGGCCCTTCAGAATCATGCTAAGTCTACTCTTCCTATGCCTTGTAAATGGAACAACACAGCCCGGATGACGGTACATCTGTCTACAACATGGTTTACTGATTATTTCAAGCCCCCTGTTGAGACCTAATGCTCAGGGGGAAAAAGCTTTCTTTCAAAATATTGTTGCTCACTGACAATGAGCACCAGGTCACCTAAGGGCTCTGACGGAGACAGAGAATGAGATTAATATGGTTTTCATGTCTGCCAATGCAGCATCCAGACTGCAGCCCATGATCAAGGAATCATTTCAACTTTCAAGTCTTACTATTGAAGGAATGCATTTCATAAGGCTATAGCTGCCATAGATGGTGAGTCCTCTAAAGGCTCTGGGCAAAGCAAACCGAAAACCTTCCAGAAAGGATTCACCGTTCTAGATGCCATTAAGAACATTTGTGATTCACGAGAAGGGATCAGAATATCAACACAAATGGGAGTCTGGAAGAAGTGGATTCCCCCCCGCCCCCCGATGACATGGAGGGATAAAGTAACCACAGAGGGGGTGGAAGGAGAGAGAGAACGAGAATCAGAAGTGAGCCTGCAGGTGGGCCTGCACTGCTGTGCTCTCAGGATCAAAGTAGAACAGATGAGGGGTTGCTTCTGGTGGATGAGCAAAGATGGTTTCTTGAGATGGAATCTACTCCTGGGGAAGATGCTGTGAAGACTGTTGAAATGACAACAAAGGATTCAGAACATTATATAAACTCAGTTGATAAAGCAGCAGCAGGGTTTGAGAGGTCTGACTTCAATTTGAAAGTAGTTCTGTGAATAAAAGGCTATCAAACAGTATCACCTGCTGCAGACAAACTGTGAGAGGAAGAGTCAATCAATGCAGCAAACCTCAATGTTCTTATTTTAAGAAATTGCCACAGCCATCCCAACTTACGCAACCACCACCCTGATCAGCCAGCAACCAATACTGAAGCAAGACCCTCCACGAGCAAAAAGATTATGACTAGTTGAAAGCTCAGATGATGATTAGCATCTTCTTATCAATAAAGTATTTTTTAAATCAAGGTATGTACATTTTTTAAACACAATGTTATTGCACGTTAGAAGACTACAGTAGAGTGTAAATGTAACTTTTATATGCACTGGAAAACCAAAAACTTCATTTTACTCACTTTATTGTGATATTTGCTTTATTGCAGAAGTCTCAAGCCAAACCCAAAATATGCCCAAGGTATGCCTATATTTACTATCTATCCTTTTACAGAAAAACTTTGCCAATTCCTGTTACGCAGCTAATTAGAAAAACTAGAAAAAGAAGAGGAAATGGGACAGAAAAAATATTTGAAGAAATAATGGCCAGAAACTAATATTTTTAGAAAAATTATATAAGCTTGTCCATTCAAGAAGCTCAATGAAATCTACACAAAATCAATTTAAAAACACCACACCTAGACACTTAAGTTAAACTTCTGAAAACCAAAGACAAGAAGAAAAACTGGAAGAAGAGAAAAAAGACACGCTACTTACAACAGAGAAATGATCTGAATAACTACAGAGTTCTCAAGAGACACCAGAGGACAGAAGACTACAGGAAAAACTTTTAGGCAGTTGGAAAGAAAAAATAAACACTATCAAATTGGAATTGCATATCCATGGAAAATACATTCACAAATTATGATGAATAAGGACATTTTCAAAGAAAAACTAAGCTCCATGCTCAGCGGGGAGGATGCTTGAGAGTCTCTCCCTCTCCTTCTGTCCCTCCCCGCCCATGCTCTCACGTGCTCTAAAATAAATAAATAAATAAATCTTTTAAAAGAAAAGAACACTTTAAAAAGCAGTACAAACCAACTAGATCTAATACATATCTAAAGATAGGACATTCCATCCACACAATAGAACACACATTCTTTTCAAGTGCACATGCAATATTTTCCTGGACAAAATGATACAGCATAAAACAAGTCTCAATTACTTTAAAAGGACTGAAATAATACAAAATATGTTCTCTGGTTACAATGGAATGAAACAAGGTATCAAAAAACAGAATGAAGTTTGGTAAACTCACAAATACGTAGAATTTAAATAAGAACCTCCTAAGTAACTAATGGGTCAAAAAAAAAATCACAAAAGAAAGTAGAAAATACTTTGAAATAAATGAAAACAAAAATGCAACATACCAAATTTTATGAGATGCAGCTAGAGCAGTGCTTAGGAGTAAATTTATAACTATGAACCCTTATATTAAAAGGGGAAATTTTCAAATCAAGAATGTAATCCTCCTCCTAATGACATCAGAGAAAGAGCAAACTAAACCCAAAGCAAGCAGAAGGAAATCATGAAGATTACAGAGTGAAAATAAAGAATAGAAAAACAGCAGAGAGGGGCGCCTGGGTGGCTCAGTCGTCAAGTGTCTGTCTTCAGCTCAGGTCATGATCTCAGGGTCCTGCAATCAAGCCCACATTGGGCTCTCGGCTTAGCAAGAAGCCAGCTTCTCCCTCTCCCTCTGCCTGCCGTTCTGCCTGCTTGTGCGCGCGCTCTGTGTCAAATAAATAAAATCTTAAAAAAAAAAAAAAGAATAAAACAGAGAAAAATCAGCAACCAAAAGTAGGTTTGCTGAAAAGATCAATAAAGTCAAATCTTTTAGTTAGACTGATAAAGACAAAAAGAGGTTACTAAAATCAGGACTGAATTACAATTACTACTGACCTTATAAAAATAAAAAGGATTATAACCAAAATACTACAAACAAGTATATACCAACAAATTAGATAATGCAGGTGAAATGAACAAGCCCTAGAAAGCCAGAAACTACTCAAACTGACTCAAGAAAGAAGTATAAAATTGAAGAAACCTATAGCAAGAGATTGAATTAGTAACCAAAACCTTTCCACAAATGCAAGCCCAAGCCCAGATGGCTTCCTGGTGAATTCCACCAAATTCTTGAAGAATTAACACTCATCCTTAGAAACTCTTCAAAAAACAGAAGTACAGGGGCGCCCAGGTGGATGAGTTGTTTAAGTGTCCAACTCTTGCTTGGGTCATAAGATCAAGCCCTGCATCAGGCTCTGCACTGAGCGTGGAGCCTGCTTAAGATTCTCTTTCTCTCTCTCCCTCAGCCCTTCCCTCCCACTCAAGATGAAGTGCACCCACGTGCTCTCTCTCTCTAAAAAAAACAAAAACAAAACAGAACATGCAAGATCCCAACTCATTCTATGATACCAGTATAGCCCTGACACCAAAACCAGAAAAAGTCATCACAAGAAAACTATAGACTAATATCCCCTATGAATACAAATGCAAAAATAAAAATGAAAAATAAAAAGAAAGTACTGGCAAACTGACCCAGTAATTTGGGTGGGGAGGGGGAGTATACAACATGACCAAGCAAGATTTATCCCAGGAATTCAAGGTTGGTTCACCATATGAAATCCATCAATCTAATACAGCACATTAAAAGAATAAAAGACAAAAAACAAACGAGTATCTCAATGGATGCAGAAAAAGCACTTGACAAAATCCAACATCTTTCAATGATAAAAACAAACCCCCAAAAATAAAAATAAAAAACTAGGAAAGGAAGGAAACTTCCTCAATCTGATAAAGGGCATCTAGAAAAAATCTTCAGCTAACATTATACTTAACAGTGAAATACAGAAAGCTTATTTCCTAAGATTATGCAAAGTGAAAAAAGCCCAATATAAAAGACCACGTATTGTAGGATTCCATTTATGTGAAATATTCAGAATAGGCAAATTCAGATACAAAAAGTAGATTTGTGGTTCTCAGGGGCAGTGACTGCTAATGGCTACAGAGCTTTTTTGGGGGTGATGAAAATGTTCTTAAATTAGATAGTAGTGATGGTTAAAAATCTCTATGAACTTAAACCACTGAAATGTATGCTAAAAGGCTGAGTTCTATAGTACGTAAATTTTATCTTAATTTAAAAAAAAAGAAATCTAAATATAATTAGTCACACTGAAAGAAAACACCAGTGGAAACTCAGATCTTTAAGAATTAACAGTAACAGAAATAGTAAACATATGGATAAATATGAGACTATGTTTTCTCTTAATTTACTTAAAACTTAAATTCATAACATACTATATACATACATACATAGTAATCAAAGGTCTAAAACTCTTTCTACATTCTTACTAAAAACACACCCACTTGCATCTTACAGTAATTAGAACTCCTTCTGGTCTTGCTCCTACTCTGTCCCCTTATCTCACTATAGAAGGTAGGAATTCTGATAGTGGCCACTTTAGGGCTGTCTTGGGCTAAAGACATACATGATAACTACCTCTGGAGAATGAATGTTCCCTGAAATCCTAATGTAAAAAAGTCATACTGCTGCTTTTTTAGAAACCTAGAGTTAATTCACATGAAAGCAGGAAAGCAATATAGAGGCAGGGACTCTGACTGATGATATATGAAATTGCTCTAAAAGAATAAAGTCCAGGGCGCCTGAGTGGCTCAGTTGGATGAGCGTCTGACTCTTGGTTTTGGCTCAGGTCATGATCTCAGTGTTATGAGATGGAGCCCCGCACTGGACTTTGTGCTCAATGAGGAGTGTGCTTGAGGATTCCCCTCTCTCCCTCTCCCAACCCCTGCTTGTGCGTGCCCACACTTGCTCACTCTCTCTCTCTAATAAATAAATCTTTAAAAGAATAAAGTCCATTAATTTTTTTTAAAAAACCTAATAACAAGGCATGGCCATTCAACCCTATATGAGGAACTCTAACTTTTTATTTATTTTTATTTATTTTTTTTTTTTAAAGATTTTATTTAGTTATTTGACAGAGATAGAGACAGCCAGCGAGAGAGGGAACACANCTCTAATAAATAAATCTTTAAAAGAATAAAGTCCATTAATTTTTTTTAAAAAACCTAATAACAAGGCATGGCCATTCAACCCTATATGAGGAACTCTAACTTTTTATTTATTTTTATTTATTTTTTTTTTTTAAAGATTTTATTTAGTTATTTGACAGAGATAGAGACAGCCAGCGAGAGAGGGAACACAAGCAGGGGGAGAGGGAGAGGAAGAAGCAGGCTCATAGCAGAGGAGCCTGACATGGAGCTCGATCCCACAACGCCGGGATCACGCCCTGAGCCGAAGGCAGACGCTTAACCGTTGTGCCACCCAGGCGCCCCGGAACTCTAACTTTTTAAAGTAACTTTCTCCCTGGCGATGCTGCACAATATAGGTAGCCCCTGGAGTTGTGGTCACTGCGGCCCTGCCCATTCAGTCCACAATGGCATTTTATTTGCCCCCTCCACTAAGTTATAAATTCTTTGACGTGCTGTGTCATATCTGTTCTAGTTTCTCTGGAGCACCTAGTATGTACTTGTTACTTTAGTATCAAGAACTACTTCCAGGTTAACTGGCCCTATAACGGATAGGGGTCCTGTGAAGAGTAGCTATCATGGATTCCATTTTCTCAGCATGCCCTCCATGATCTACATTTCAAGCATCATACTCTCTAACTACGTCCTCCTGTCCTCCCAAACACAATCTCTTGTACATCCCCAACAATTCCTCAATCCAACTAAGATTTATAGCCTGTTAATCAAACAGTGTTTCCACCATCCTTTGTTCCCTTCATAACCCCTCCAACCCCAATCAAGTTTGGAGTCCACAGTCCATCATTATCCCTGACTCCATATCCCTCCAACCCTTTATGGTGTTTGCCTGGCAAAATCCAACCCCAGTTAAATCCAACACTCCACCTCCTTCTTGCTTGTAGGTTGCTGGATAAACAACTGTCCTGTTGCTCGGGGCCTCATATTCAACTTATCAGCATCCTCAAGTGAACTGTTAGTCCTGCCCTGATTCATCCACTCCCAAGTTCCTAGACAACTATTTCATGTGTTTGTGCTCTCTTCAAACCCCCAAAGCCTCTCATTCTCAGGTCACAATCTTGCTTCCTCTCACTGAGAAAGCGGCATCAGGAAAGAATTTCTGTAAGACCTGAAGCCACATCTACTCACTTAGCAATAACTGTCCCCTATACTCTGCATTCCCTCCTATCCTTGATCCCATATAACCCAACCTATATAACCTATAGCATACATAAGATTAACCTGTATGTAACCTATATATCCTATGTAACCCATTGGCTTATGTGTTAGTCTATCCCTTCAGCCCCATTAATAAGCCACTAGCAAGAGTAAATGTCTCCTCTTGCCTCTGCATTAGCAAAATCTCCCTCTACTGGATCAGTTCTGTCAGCATAGAGATGCTGTCATTTCTCCCATCTTCAACAACCTTTTCCACTCCACACCCCCCTCCAGGTACTCTCCCAGCTCTCTCTTCCCCACTGGAGCAGCCTCCATGCACTGTTTCCCAACTTCTACTTGAACAAGTCTTGCTCCCACTAATCTGCTAAAACTGCTGGTCAAGCTCCCAGAGACACCACCTTGTTAATTCCAGTGCTAACCTCTTAACCTGCCTTTACTCAACCTGTTTGCCACAGCTGATTATTATCCCTTTTTCGAAAGCTTTCTTCACCTGACTTCTAGAATCCCATCCTCACTAGTTTTCCTTCTCAACACCCAACACTAGAGTGCTCAACCTTGGAACTACCTCCCTTCCCTATCTGTACTTACCAAGAGGTCACATCCAGATTAATGGCTAAAAATAACATCTGTATAAGGAAGATTCCCACATCCTTATCTTCAACCTCTCCCACGGATTCCACACTCATATCCAACTGCCTACCTGACACCTCCACATGTGTGCCTAATAAATACCCAAAATTCAGCACATCCAAATGGAACTCAGGATCTCCCCACCAAACCTGGTTCTTCTGAAGCCTTCCCAATCTTGGGAAATGGCAAACCCATCTTTCTGGTTCCTCAGGCCAACACCACACAGTCATCCTTGATTCTTCCCCTTCTCTACAAAGTCATATCCATATCCTCAGGAGATCTAGTCTGGCACTACTTTCAAAAATACATCCTGAATCTGACCATGCTTCATGACCATGGTACTGCCACCCTAATGCAAGCAACGCCTCTAGACTGGATCATTCAGCCTCCAACCACTCTCCTGCCTCTTCCTTTGCCCCTTTTCCCACATGTCTCTTCTGAATCACACTCCACAAGGCCCTACATCATCTGACGCCCCACTACCCTGCTAACCTCAATCTCTTCCAACTCTTCCCATTGACGACACCTGTTATGGGCTCAATTATGTCCCCCACAAAATTCACATGAAGTCTTAACCCCAAGTATGTCAAAATGTGACTGTACAGTTGACTCTTGAGTGACATGGGCTCTAGGGGCACCAATCTTCAAAAATCCACATGTAAATTTTGACTCCCCAAAAACTTAATGACCAATGGCCTACCGCTAACCAGAAGCCTTACCGTTAACAAGCAATTAAAATATATTTAGTAATGTTATATGTATTATATACTGTTTCTTAAAATATCTTAATTTTTTCAGTATTTCAAGACTGCACAGTTTATCTGTACGTTTTTTCAAATTGTCACAAATCTCCAAAAAATTTTCCAAAGTTCTTACTGAAAAACAATCCATGTATAAGTGGACCTGCTCGGTTCAAGTCCTTTTTTCTCAAGTGTCAACTGTATTTGGAGATCTGACCTTGAAAGAGATAATTAGGGTTAAATGAGGCCACTAGGGTGGGCCCTCAGCCAATACAACTGGTGTCCTTACAAGAAGAGGAGATTAGGACACCAACACACAGAAAGACCAGATGAACACACAGAAAGGACAGCATCTGTCAGCCTAGGAGAGGCCTCAGAAGAATCAACCCTGCCAACACTTTGAGGGCAGACTTCTGGCCTCTGGAACTGGGAGAAATCAGTGTCTATTGCTGAAGCCCCCTCCCTGCGGTACTTGAGCTGTGGCGGCCGAGCAGCTATTATGTTTCATCACATTCACCTCCTCATGGTTTCCTGAATACACCAAGCATACATGTCTCGGTGCCTGTGTGGTCATATTCCCTCTCGGAGGGTTAAGGATTATACCAGGTCCATCTTCAGCTGCTGAAACCAAGGCCTGAGGACTTTAAATGACTTGCGCAAATAAGAGTCAGAGAAAAGACAAAATCACATTTCATCTGGTTCTATGATGTATGAGAAATATCTCCACACTCGACCAATAGTAGATACTTAAAGAAAAAAAAATAAAGAAACCACTTACTTTTCAACCCAGAGCACTGAAACAAGCTTCACACCTCTCTTCTGTGCTTTGTCCCAAGTGCTCTGGTATCCATCTTTGAAGACAACGTGAGTTACCCGTTTGCTAAAAGTTTTTGAAACCTGTAGACAAAAGGCAGAAAACAAAATGTAAATTACCATTTATGAACAATTTCATAAGTAAAATTGATCAAAAAAGGGTACTTTATCCAATATTTGTCAAAAGGAAAACATGTAAAACCCCTACTGCAGCAATTTCATTTCTTATAATCTGCCACGAAGAACCACTCTAACAAATGGGTAATGCCACTTTGAAAACCTATCTGTTCCAGTTAGGATGGGTGTGTCATACAGGTGTTTATCTCTGCTTCCTCTCAAAAAACCTACGACATAGAGAGTTAGAGCTCTACAAGGATAAAAAGGAGAGCGAATGTGGATAGGAGCTGGCAATGCATTTTTAGTAGAGGACAGAATAGGAGCTAAGCCAATTAAAGATATTTAAGACAAGCCTTCTACATCAGCCATAAAATAAAATTCACAGAAAACAGACAATACAGGGAATACTTATGTAGTTAAAATTAAAAACATTTAATGTATTTGGAAGAAAATAACATTCATTTAAATATTCAGAAGATACTGTGTTCATGAAAGAACATCTAAGATTGGGAGGTTTTGTTTTGTTGTTTTTTAAGATTCAGAGAACTAAAGAGCTCTTAGAAATTAAAAATACAATGACATAAGTAAAAAAAATGTCTATAGAAATCCTGGACAATAATAAAGTTGAGAAATTCTCCCCAAAGGACAATAAAAAGACAAGGAGATGGATGCAATAGCAGATATAAGACATGAACATAAGCTCAGACCAGGAGAACCAAGAGCTGAGTAATAATAGTTGAAGAAATACAGGGACAGAGAACATGGAAAAGAAATAATTCAAGAAAAGTTTCTCAAATTAAAGAGCACGTGTTCTATATCAAAAGGACCTGCAAGAGCCGGCATAAGAATGAAATCAGAACCATATTAAGTATATCATCGTGAAATTTCAGTAGAGCTGGAGCAGAGAAAGATTAGACATTAAGAAACGGTAAGGAAGTGAAGGTGGGGATAAATCACACTCAACAGTGAGACAGGACAATGGCATTAGACTTCCCAACAGCAATCTGGAAGTCAGAACACAATGGAGAAGTGCCTTCAAGGAAAAATAATATACACTGAGCATTTTACAATCAGCTAAAATATCAATCAAAGGTAAAGAAAGGTATAATAAAGACATGTTCAAACTCATGGTGTCAAAAAATTTACCTTTTATATATAATCTGTCCAGAAGTGGAAATGGTCCAATACATCACTCTTTTAACAATATTTAATTTTATCAAAGTAATATATGCACATTGTTTGGAAATAAAAAGGTAAACACCAAAAGAAATAGATAAAACAGATCTGAAAAAGGCTCTTAGAAAAACAGAATGAAAAGTGTAGAGCAAAGGATTGCTGGTTGCTCCTTGTTTGAGAAACTCATGGCACTGTACATTTGCCCTTTTAAGCAACATGTATGTATTGCTTTGATAAAATATACATACATCTTTCTCTGTCTATCTACCTACCTACCTGCCAGAAGGCCCTGGAGAGCTTTTGAGGCAGTGAGGGATTATTACTGAGCCAAGACCCTAAGTACAGACTGACACAACCAGACAGAGGAGTCTAGCATTCAGGGTCATTTCTTCCTTAGGGCTTTTGCCAAATTTAGCAAATAATGGGTAGCACTTCTAAATGCCTCCAAAGACAAAAGGGGCAAAAACTGGACTGCCAGCCTCAGAATGGGAGAAGGGAGTCTGGCAAAACCCTCATATCTTGTATGGGCACCCAAACGGCTGATCCAGGAGTTAAGGGTAAACCACATAGTGGCCCTCACAGGTCTGCAGTCCAGTTTTAAATCATCTTCAGTTCTGCAACTGGATTAAGATAATCCTGGATTATGAGCACTAAAAACAAGACTGAAGCAAATGTGAATCTCTTCTGAAGAAAGAGAATACAATTCTAGGTCTCTAATTCCAAACTTTTAAATACACACAATACTCAATAGAAAAACAACAACAACAACAAACAAAACATCAAGCTTACCTAGAGATGAGACGAGAACATAAACCACTAGAAATAAAAAGTAAAAGTAGACCTAGATATTGCAATCTACCCAACAAAGCCTTGGGGATTGCAGCTAAAGCCCAGCTTGGGGAGACGTATAACCTAAAATGCTGTCGAGAATTTAGCTAAGCTACTCTAGGGTACTGCTGCCTTGACATCTGTTTTTTTTTTTTGGTCAAGCATTCTGCAGGAGTCCAAAACCAACATCAACCCCTCATGCAAGCACATACCCTAGGTAACAGCCCCAGAGTCACAAGCAAATGTCAGTTCCCCAATGGCCCTTTGAGCAACCATCTCCTCTGCCTTCAAGGTCCTTCCCCTTGTGTGTCCCTTAAGGCTCTGGAGCTACCAAAACCTCATTCTTTGGTTTGAATTGATTAATTCAGCCCTAGACTAGGAAGCTGAAAGCATTCCCCATGGACTCTAATAAGACATATGCCTCAGGTCCTGCCAGTCTCTCTGGCTGTACTTAGCCCTGACCTCTCAGTGTGGCTCCTCAAGCGTACGTGGTGTCATGCACCTCCTCCAAGACCTGTAATAAACTCCTGTTTCAATTTCTCTGTAGTCTGTTGTTTAACAGCTGTTCACCATTCGGCACCCTGCATTTCACTTTACAAATGTGAATTTAACTATATCATAACAAAAGCATGCACAAAAAGTAAGGTTAAATGTCAATGCAGTCATCTTAAAAAGCTGGAAAAAGAACAGCTAATTAAAACCAAAGAGTGAGTTAGAGGATTATAAAAACGAGGCCAGAATTAATAAAAAAGGAGGATCAAGAACACCAAAAGTTGGTTCCTTGGAAAAACCAATAAAATCAATAAAACCCAAGTAAATGTTATAAGGAAAATAAGAGAAAAGGCACAAATAACCAATATCAGTATGAAGGGGTCATCTCTATAGACTGTGAAGACATTAAAAAATTCAAACAGGATATTATGAATAGCTTTGATCCAATAAATTTGAAAATTTAGATGAAATGAATACATTTCTTAAAAAAAAAACCAGCTTTCTAAAAGCACTTATAATAGAAAAAAAATGCATATCCTATAATTTTCAAACAGATGAAAAACTAACAAAAAAAGTTTTTAAAAAATCTACAAAGAAAACTCAAGGACTAGTTGGCGTCATCAGCAAATTATGCCAAAAATTTAAGAGAGAAATACCAATCCTATACAAACTTGGAATAAAAAAGAGAAAGAGTCACAATTCTGCGATTTGTTTTATGAAACTAGCCTATCTTTAGTACTAAACCACAGAACAGCACTACAGGAATGAAAAAGACCAGTATCACTCCTTGAAATATTTGCATGGAAAAAGAAGAAAACAAAATATTGGCAACCTGTTGTTAACAAATACATAAAAAGGATAATACATTCCCACCACTTGAGTTTATTCCATGACTGCAAAGTTGGTTAATATTAAAATAAATATTCACTATGTTAACAAAGTAAAAGAGAAAAGATTATGATCATCTCAATTATATGCAGAAAACACAATTGATGACATTAAAAAGTTAATTCATGAAGAAAACTCTTAGCAAATTAGGATCTGAAAGTTGGTAAAAAAAAATGCATTAAGCATATGATATCACTTATACATGTAATCTAAAAAACAAAATGGACTCATAAATAGACAACTGGTGGGTACCAGAGGGGACAGGGGTGATGGGCAAAATATGTGAAGATTAGAAAAGGCACAAACCTCCAGTTTTAAGTCATAGAGACGAAAAGTACACCATAACTTTGGTGACAGATGAGAACTAGACTTATCCTGGTGATCATTTCATAATGTACATAAATGTGGAATCACTATGTTATAAACCTGAAACTAATACAGTATTGTATATGTCAACTATACTCCAATTTAAAAAGCAAAACAAAAAAATTGCATTAGGTGAAAATGCAAAAAGCTTTCCCTTGAGCAGAGGAACCACACAAAGATGTCTGATAAGTGCGCTCTATTCAACACAGGCCCTCACGGGGCAGTATGTCCAGAAATAGAAAGAGTTAGGATTAGAAAATAGAGTAACTGTCCCATGCACATAATATTCAATTGTGTACATTTTTTAAGTCCTAAAAATGCCATATTACATAAATGAGTTTGCTAAGTCTTCTGGACACAAGGTAGATAGGCAAAAATTATTTCTATAGGGGCGCCTGGGTGGCACAGCGGTTAAGCGTCTGCCTTCGGCTCAGGGCGTGATCCCGGCGTTGTGGGTTCGAGCCCCACATCAGGCTCCTCTGCTATGAGCCTGCTTCTTCCTCTCCCACTCCCCCTGCTTGTGTTCCCTCTCTCGCTAGCTGTCTCTATCTCTGTCAAATAAATAAATAAAATAAAATAAATTATTTCTATATACCAGGAACAGTTAGAAAAAGGCATTTAAAAGATACCATTTATAAAAGCATGAAAAATGACCAGAGAAAATTATGAAACATTACTGAAAGAAATTCAAGAAACCAAAATCAACAAAGGCATATAGATTCATGGGTTGGAAGATTCAATTTCGTAAAAACGTCAGTTCTCGCCATATGGATCTATTTTTATCAATCCAATCCCATTCAAAAATTTTGAAAGCTTTGGGGTAAATACCCAATAGTGCAATGGCTGGGTCAGGGTAGCTCAATTTTTAACTTTTTAGGGGACCGCCACACTGTTTTCCAGAGTGGCTGTACCAACTTGCATTCCCACCCACAATGTAGGAAGGATTCCCTTTCTCCACATCCTCTCCAACAATTGTTGTTTCTTGCCTTGTCTATTTTTGCCATTCTAACTGGCGTAAGGTGGTATCTCAGTGTGGTTTTGATTTGAATTTCCCTGATGGCTAATGATTTTGAACATTTTTTCATGTGTCTGTTAGCCATTTGTATATCTTCATTGGAAAAGTGTCTGTTCATATCTTCTGCCCATTTTATGATTTGTTTCTTGCGTATTGAGTTTGAGAAGTTCTTTGTAGATCTTGGATACCAGTCTTTTACCTGTAGTGTCATTTGTAAATATATTCTCCCATTCCGTGGGCTGCCTCTTAGTTTTTTTGACTGTTTCCTTGGCTGTGCAGAAGCTTTTTAGCTTGATGAAGTCCCACAAGTTCATTTTATCTTTTGTTTCTCTTGCCTTTGGAGATGTGTCGTGAAAAAGGCTGCTGTAGGCTGGTGATGGGTAGTAAGGAGAGCACGTATTGCATGGTGCACTGGGTGTTATACGCAACTAATGAATCATGGAACTTTACATCAAAAACCAGGGATGTACTGTATGGTGACTAACACAATAAAAAAATATTATTATAAAAAAATTTTTTTGAAAGCTGACAAACTGCTTCTAAAATATATTTGAAAATGCAAAAGGCAAAGAACTGCCAGGACACCTTGAAGGAAAAACAAGAAGACTTATGAAGATTCATTATAAAGAGCAATTATGACTATGGTCTGTCATGAGAACAGATAATGTGGATACTGAAACATACAGTTACCTGACTGACGACAAGCAAAGGCATTACTTCAGAGATTGGCTAAAGGATGGTCTTTTCAATAAATGGTGCTAAGATCAAAAATATTCACATGAAAAAAAAATGAAACTATTTCACACCATATATAAAAATCACTTCCAGATATACAGTAAATCTAGATGTGAAAGGCAAAATGATAAAGCTTCCAGAAAATAACAGGAGAAATCTTTGTAATCTTGGTATAGGCATAGTTTTTTTTTTTTAAAAAAAACACAACAAAGCTCACCATAAAGAAATAAACTATATTCCAGTCATCAAAAGATACCATGAAGATGAAAAGACAAGCCACAGAGTTAGAAAATCTTGCAATTCATATGGCCAACAATGGGGTCAACCAAAAAAACAGAGGGAATGCTTACAAATCAAGAAGAGAAGGAAAAACCCAGTGGAAATATGAGCTGGAGTCTTGAACAGGTTCCTCAAAATAAATATATGAAAACATGTGGGAAAATACAATTTCAAACCATGATGATGTACCACCAGAAGGGCACCAAGGGGCTCAAAGTAAAGACAAAAGCAAGTACGAACAGCAGTGGGGCTCTCATTCACTGGCAGAAATACAAATAGTTTCTGCAGTGGTCGAATCCGTTAGGAACCATTGCTAATCTTCTCAGATGTAATAATGGTCTTTTTATTATACAGGAAAATTCCTTGTTCTTAGAGGTTACACACTGATCCAATTTAGGGGCAGATTTTATCTGTGACTCACTTTCAAACAGTTTGGGAAAAAAACCACATACACATGTAAATACACTGTACAGAAGAGATGAAGACAAAGCACGTATGTTAAGATCTTAACAACTACTGGGTCTCTATGTCCCACTTTTGTATTTGAAGATTTTCTCAATAAAAGGTGAAAAGCAAAAAGAGCCAAGAGATCGAAGATCTTAATACTAAGATACTACGGTCTTAAGGGCCATTCTGTCAGCTCCCACACTCCACGGCCTTTTTCTCAGCCACTGCACCTCGTCTTTCAGCCCAAGTAGGGAGCAGGCATCAAAACAAGGAATCACCGTCTGGTTCCTACCTTCCAACAGATCAAAAAAGAAGGGGTTTCCTCAAAAAAGAAGGGGTTTCCTCGGGTTCACAAGGGCACCCTACCCCAACATGCTCAACACTCTCCACTCCAGTCTGCTCTGGCCATCAGGGTAGAGGCTAGTAAGAGCTAGACAAGATTCAGGAGCATCCTCTCTGCCCGTGGCTGAATGCCTCCTTTCGTTTTACACCCTGGGTGTCAAGGCCTCTCTTGCCTCACCCTAAACTCCGGCATGCCTTCACCGATCTCACGGTGTTAATCTCTCCCTTCACCCAGCCTATGCCATCCTCCCTCAGCAACCCCCCCACACACATGAATACACTCTGTTCACAGTTCAAGTCCCCCTGAGAGCAGCCTGTCTTCACCATCTCCATTCCCCGTATCTCCTTCATTCCTGGGCTAACGTCCAATCTTTTTACCCATTTCACTGAAAACTGTGCTACACTCAACAATAACCTTAGAGTTTTAAATGTAAGGTACACTTGCCAGTCTCAGCTTGTCTGAAGATTCCTCATTGCTTTAATATTCTGTCTTTGAAGTGCATCCCTCCTCTGACTTCCAGACTTCCTTTTCCAGAATCTCCTGGCATCCCCTCTTTGTTGCTGGGTCCCCTGCTCCCATCACCTGCCGTCCAAATACTAAATAGGCCCACCTGCAGCCCCTTTCATTCTAACCGCCTGAGTCAATCCCACAGCAGTGGTCTCACCTGACCCACACGGTCTTGACCCCGTACAATATTATCTCCAGCTTGACTTTCTCAAATTCCAGACCTATATATCCAAATGTCTGTCAGATATTTTCAATATGCCCAAATCCACGATCTTTCCCTTAAAAACCTTTTCCTTTTCCTGCATTTCTCACTTTGGTCAACAGCATCCTGCATCCAATTAACCAGTGGCAGAATCCACGTTTCTAGGCTAGTCTTCTCGCATCACCCACAAGGCCAACTGTTCTATAAATCCGACTATTCTAAACTTCTTTGCAGCATGGTTCGCCCCTCCCCCGTGGCACCGCTCACCCACTGTCTTCTTTGTCCTAATCCCTCATGTTCTACATAGTAACTCCCAAAAAAAGAAAATACAAGCATTTCCCATTAGGTATCAGAGGACTGCCATATGTAGCAATGGTAAAATGAATTTCTTACCTTTGCCCCCATATCCACAAGTTGGTTTGTAAATGCCTTTGAATAATTTTCTGTTCCATTCACTGACCAGACGTCAACATAGGCCACTACATCTGAAAATAAACAAGACAGTAGCATGAAATATATTTGAAATTCTAGCATCCCTCCCCAAGGAGTTCAATAGATGTTTATCTCATTCTAAATTATTTACATTAAAAAGTAAATTCAAAGCTTCTTCTATCAAAAGCCTATTGAAAATAGCATTAGTGCGATTATGGTTCTTAAAACTCCAAGCAAAGAACAACTTTATTCATACACAAGCCAAGTCTTACCTTCTTAACACTGGATGCTCTTCCCGGATTCCTAAACTAGGCTCAACTTTTCTAGTGAAGAGTATGGTTGGTGTAAAGGTCCATACAACCACTCAACTTCCTATACCTGGGGACAGCCAGCCCCCCACGCCCCACGGGGACAGGACTGGACTCGGGGACAGCCCCCCACTCCCCACAGGGTCAGACACTGGACTGGACTCGGGGACAGCCCCCCACTCCACACAGAGTCGGGGACTGAACTCGGGGACAGACCCCCACTCCCACAGGGTCAGACACTGGACTGGACTCGGGGACAGCCCCCCACTCCCGACAGGGACGGTGACAGCACCGCACTTGGGGACACCCTCCCTCCACACGCTGCCGGGCTGACTTCCGGAAAGGCCAGGCTCCGCTCCCCACGCGCCTAGCAAGCCCAGTCCACGCGCTCGCCGATACCTGGGCGCACACCCTCAGGCCCGCCCGCGGCTGCCGACTCAACGTCCAGAGTGCAGGAAGTCCCCTCACCTTTCAAGACCTGGCGCCCTGGGGTCCCGGGAGCCGCCATGAGAGACGTACGACGCGAACCCTCAGCACCGCGCCAAGCCAGGAGAGCCAGGAGTGGGTGATACTGAGCATGCGCACGGCTGACGCGCGTCCCTTCCCCTCCGGCTCCACGGATATCCGCTCATCCACGTTTTCTAAACAGCCCAAGGAGGGTGGGTGGGGGGAATGTTAAGGCTTCTGCTTGCTTTGAAGGGGATAGGGGCTTTTCCAGTGCTAGGTCTCGGTTCACCTCCAGTCACACTGCTGGTCAGTGTTCTCCCCGCGAGTCTTCCTGTCCTCTTGGAAATTACGAGCACGGGTGTCCCCAAAACCATAGTCAAACCCCTCTGTCTCCGTAAGGACACTCAGAAGCTTCCCGGAGCCTCACTGGCCCACCTGGGAACTGCGGACGGGGAAGGAGCAGAATGGTAGCTCGCAGGCCCTGTGGGACTAGAGAGGAAACTTCCCCGAATCTCCGACCGCGCGGTCAAGCTCACCCAGCGAGCACGGGGTCCCTGTGCGCCGCCCTGTCGTCAGCGCTCTGAATTACCGCTAGGAGGGCCAGACCGCCGTGCTTCGGCGTCCCCAAGAGCGCCTGCGGGAAGGGCGGGCACCCCTGGGGACCCCGGGCCTCAGATCCCACGGTGGGAGGGAGGACACCCCGGGCCTCAGATACCGCAAGGGGGGAGGGGGAGCCAGGTTTCAGACCCCATTGGGGGGACGCCGGGTCTCAGATCCCCGCTGGGGAAACACCCCGGACCTCAGATCCCCGTAGGGGGATAGGGGGAGCCAGGTCTCAGACCCCCACTGGGGGGACCCCGGGTCTCGGACCCCGCGGGGGGACCCTGGACCTCAGGTCCCCGCTGGGGGGACAGGCGGGAGCCGGGTTTCACACCCCGCGGGGGGCTGTGGAGACCCCGGACCTCAGATCCTGTCCGGAGGGGGGGAGGCGACCCCGGATCTCAGATCCCGCAAAGGCAGGGGAAGTTGGGTCTCACACCCCGGGCAACGACTCTGCGGGGGGCTGTGGGGACGCTGGACCTCAGATCCCGGCTGGGGGACGCGGGGAACCCTAGATCCCTGACTACAGCTATGGGGTCCGGCGCTTGGCAGTACCGCTCGAGCTTTGCAGCCCGCAAATCCCGGAGCGGACTCATCCGGGCTGGAGCGAGCGAACCCAGGAGGAAGCTTGTGAGATCCGCGTTGGTAAACAGCCCCGCAGGAGCGCAGCTGAGCCTCTGGGGGATTCAAACCTCCCGCCCGCAGAGCCCCGCCCACGCCTGCGGTCCCGCCCCGGGGCTGTGCACGCGTGTGGTGCGGGGAGCAGCTAGCCTAGCAGGGGCCGCCAGCTTCCGGGGGTCCCTGCGGGGCACGGCTTTTAGTGCAGGAAAGGTCTTGCTAGGCTGTTGTGAAAAACTCTTTATTCTCCCTGAAACGCCCAATCAGTTAAGGATCCATGCCCTCTGTATTAAAGGATGAACCACCGAATGTATAAAAACCTTCGTTTCCAGGGGCGCCTGGGTGGCACAGCGGTTAAGCGTCTGCCTTCGGCTCAGGGCGTGATCCCGGCGTTATGGGATCGGGCCCCCACATCAGGCTCTTCCTCTATGAGCCTGCTTCCCTCTCCCACTCCCCCTGCTTGTGTCCCCTCTCTCGCTGGCTGTCTCTATCTCTGTCGAATAAAGAAATTGAAAAAAAAAAATCTTAAAAAGCTTCGTTTCCAATGGTTTCAGTACCATCTTTGTGTTCTGTCGTGTAATATATTCCATTCCCAAGCTTAATGAGAAGCACAAGTTAAGGGGCTCCCTGGTAACCTAATGGTTAAAATACAGGCTGCGTTATGAAATCAGACTGGACCTGGAGTTTGGAGACTAGCTATGAGATACTGAAGAGTTACTAGAAGTTTCCAAGCTTCATTTTCCTGTTAAAAAAAAAAATCCTTAATAATAGTAGAAATAATAGCTGACATTCGTTGAGCACTCTATCACGGACTTCAGATGTATTATTAAAGTTAATCTTACCGAAGAGGTGAGTGCTCTTATAACAATTTACAAAGCACTTGTGTACATGTATGTATTTCCTCCTAGATTCTCATTAACATTCTGTATTTTTAGAAGTGTTTATTACATCCTGGAGACCAACAGTGGACTCATTCTCTGCCTCCCCCCCACCTTACTAGTAAGAAACCCTTCTCTTATTCCCTCCTTTAGATCATCTGATGCTCACAAAGGCCCTGATAGAAAAAGTGGAGGCACCTGGGTGGCTCAGTCGTTAAGCTTCCAACTCCCGATTTGCCCTCAGGTCATGATCTCGGGGTTGTGGGGTGGAGCCTGCACCAGCTCCGGGCTTAGCTGGGAGTCGGCTTGAAACTCCTTCTCCCCCTCCTTCTCCTTCCGCCCTGCCCGCCCAGTTCCCTTGGGTGCGTGCTCTCTTTATAAAATATTGTTTTTTAATTTAAAAAACCGATATTATCCCATTTAAATACATAAATAATCAGGTCCAAGAGGGGGACCAGCCTAAGGCGACAGCCAGGAACTGGAAACCATACACTTGCGTTTTTCTTACTAAATCCAGTGGCAGGGTATATGTACAAGAATAGGGACTACCATCTTCCACACTGTGGTTCTAAAGAATTACCCCAAGCATATGCAGCCCCAAACCCACTTCCTAGACTCAAATCTCGGAGCAGTAATTATGTCATTACCACAAATTGTTAACAAACTCTGAGGAAACGGTAACACCCTTTTCTTGAGAGAGTAGGCTCAGCTCAGTACAGGAGAGAAAGCTATTGTCCTCACCAAGTAGTGACGGTGACTGGGGAGAAGATTGAGAATCCAGGAGTAACCAATCACCTTTGCCTCGTACAAAAGGTGGTATAAAAGCTCAGTATCTAGTAGATTTTTCAGCTTTAAGGTCACAAATATTTTCTCTTATTTCCTCTAGAAATGTTATAGTTTTAAGGTTTTATATTTAGGTTTGGGATCTAGTTTGAGTTAATTTTTGTATATGGTAGAGATAGGGACCTAAGGTCATTGTTTGCATGGAGATATCTGAATGTTCCAACATCATGTGATGATAAGCTTCTTGTCCACTGCATTCACACCTTTGTATCTTAATCAAATTCAGTTGTGCATATATGTGTGGTTTATTTTTGGACTTCCTGTCTGTTCCATTGAGCTGTCTATCTTTATACCATTATTGTACTATTTTGATTATTGTAGACTTATGAATAGGTTATAAAATCAAATAATGTAAGCCCCAAAAAACTCTGTTCTTTTTCGAAATTGTTTTATATATTCTAGATCTTTCATGTTTCTTTCCCTTTGAATCTTAAAATCATCTTGTCATTTTCTACAAAAAAAAAAAAAAGGCCTGCTGAGATTTTGACTGGGATTATATTGAATCTCAGATCTATTTGAGGGAGAATTGACACCTTAAAAATTTAAATCTGGGGCACCTGGCTGGTTCAGTCGGTAGAGCCTACAACTCTTGAACTCACGGTAGTGAGTTCCCACGTTGTGTGTGGAGCCTACTTTAAATACGTTTTTAAAAAATATTAAATCTTTTGATCCATTAACATTTACTTAGGTCTTCTTTAATTGCTCTCATCAATATTTTGTACTATCCAGAGTATGAGTCTTTTATAACTTTTGTCAAATTTCAAATTCCAACCCAAGTATTACCATTTTTGATGATATTGTAAGTAACTTCTCACAATTTCAATTTCTGATGGAAATATGATTGGTGTTTGTAATTGATCTCATGCCTTGCAAACTTGCTAAATTTAATTAATGGTTCTAATTGCTTTTTGTACATTCCATACAATGTTCTACAGACAATCACGTAACTTTTCTTCTTCCAGCTTGGGTCCGGTGAATGGGGGTGTACAGTTAACCATAGACAGATTAACAGGAGAAAAAAACAAGGCTTACTTTCATGTGTTCTTTGTACATGTAGAAGTACTCAGTAATGTATGACTCACTGAATAGCCAGGGATAAAAGATTTATCTACCAAACCTAAAAAAGTTTTAATAAAGTTTTGGGCTTTATGGGAAAGTTATGGATGGTTCCATTGGGCTTTGTGATGATCACGGGACTTGCCAGTCTCTTTGCCTGGCCTCTGAGTTCATAGGAAACTCTTTCAGAGGAGCGCTCATGGCAGGTGTATTTTCTGGAGCCTCTGCTTTCAGATAAGGGAAGTTCAGACAAGACTTTTTCTGCATCTTCTTTGGCTGTAATGTCTTCACTTTAAAATGATCTTTACACCAATTCTGGGGGTCCAAACGGGTCCCCAGATCTGCAAATAAAGGCAGCATGGCTTCCAGCTTTTCAATCAGGATGTTTTTTTCTTTCTTTTTTTTTTGCCTGCTTATGCTGTCCAGAAACTAATCCAGTGGTTCTCCATCGAGGGGCAGTTTTGTCCCAGGGAACATTTGGCAATGTCTGGAAACATTTTGGGTTGTCACAATTTGGGAGTGGTAAATTGCTACTGGCATCAAACGGGTAGAGGCCAGGGATGCTCCCAAACGCCCATTAGTGCCCAGAACAGGCCCCAAAACAAAGAATTACCCAGGCTAAAATGTCAACACCGCCAAGGTGGAGAAACCCTAGTCCCCAGAATGTTGGGTAGAAGCGGTAAGGGTCTCATCCTTGTCTAGTCCCAGGTCTTAGGAAGAAAGCATCTGGCCCTTCAGTGTTAGCTGTGATGTTAGCTGTGGGTCTTTCACGGGTGCCCGTTACCAGGTTGAGGAGTTTCCTATATCTTCCTCTTTTGCAGGACTATTCCATTTTTTAAACTGGCAATGTTTGAAATCAGGATGTTTGGTTTTGTGAAATGCTTTTTTTTTTTTTAATCTATTGAAATGATCATTTTTTTTTCTAGGTTGTGAATAGGGAGCTACACTGACTGATTTTTGAATGTTGAAATAAGCTTGCATTTCTAGGATAAACCCCACTTCGTCATGATGTACCAAACCTTAACACGTTGTCAGATCTGTTTTGTTAAAATTTGTTTAGAATTTTGTCCTCTGCACTCCTGACAGATTTGGGTCTGCGGTTTTCTTGTAATGGAAACTTGGAGATACAGGAAGGAATTAAAAAATAACAAAAAGTGTTAAAATGTGGGTAAATCTAAATGAACATTATACAATTAAAAAATAGCATAAACACTGATTGTATAAACCAACAATAATTGCCTTATGAGGTTAACATACAATATATATACAGTAGTAATGCCCTACAATAGTGGTGAATTGGTCAGGAGGCTCAGGGAGTGACAGTCCTATCGGGCCCTTTCATTTTATTTAATTTTTTTAAAAGATTTTATTTATTTATTTGAGTGGGAGAAAGAGGAGAGAGAATGCAAGTGACAGCACATGAACTGGGAAAGGGAGAAGCAGATGCCCCACTGAGCAGGGAGCCCGATGTGGGACTCGATCCCAGGACTCTGGGATCATGACCTGAGCAGAAGGCAGATGCTTAACCAACTGAGCCACCCAGGTGTCCCAGACCCTTTCATTTTAAAGGAAGTAGTGGAAGGACTCATGTCTATTACAGTGTGATCAGGCAAGGTTGTATTTTGCAATCTCTAGGGAAATCAATGAGAAATTAAATATTGTGTAACTATCAAAATAATAAAAGGAAATGAAAGAATAAAATATAACTCATTCTAAAAAAGCAAAGAAAGGATAAAAAATATGTAGCAAGCAGGAGAATGAACATAAGAGAAATTTAAGCCCAAATTTGTCAATAATTATATTAAAGAAAGCACCCATTCTTAGTGGAAATACTCAAGAGAACAGGAATTTGTTGTTTCTTAGCATACATGCATACACCTAAAGCCAAGATCTTACTCGGTAGGGGAGCACTGCAGGCATTTCTGCTGAGACCCAGAAGAAAGCAAAGTGACTCCCCCTGTCTGCACAACTATTCCACGTTATTCCGTGGATATAGTGTCGACTCCAGTTAGACAGAGAAATCAAATACATGGACAGGAATCTTAAAATAAGTAAAACTATTTTTATTGCAGAGGAAATAGTAGGACACCTAGAAAGCCCTACAGAATCGCTGATAAAATGAACTTGAATAATAAATTCAGTAGGGATCCGGAAATGAAATGTACATGCAGGTAGAGGATGCATGGATACAGAAAACTCCGTCTGCAATAACAAAAATAAAGAACAGACTTAACAAGAAAACGTGCAAAACCTATTTGAGAAAAAGTTTGAAACACTCCTGAAAAACACAATAGTAGCTTTGAACAAGTGAAGAGGCATCCCTTCTTCTTGGCTGGAGAGCTTAACATCATAATGATGTCTGCTCTAACTAACTGGATGCAATCCCAATTTAAAAATATTAATAAATGTTTTGGGGCTCCTGGGTGGCTCAGTGGGTTAAGTGTCTGCCTTCAGCTCAGGTCACGATCTCAGGGTTCTCCGATAGGGCCCCGCATGGCATCAGGCTCCCTGCTCAGCAGGGAGCCTGCTTCCCCCTCTCCCTCTGCCCCTGACCCTACTCCTGCACTCTGTCTCCTAAATAAATAAAATGTTTTCTGAAAAAAATCAATAAACATTTTGATGGAGCTGGACAAGTTGATGCAAAAACTGATGTGGAGAAACAATATACCAGACCAGGAAGTCACTGGAAAAGAAAAGCTACAAAGGGACTAACACTACCAGACACAGCACATGCTCTCATTAAAACTGAGGTCTGGTGCATGACCAGACAAACAGGCCAGTGGGGAGGGGGGAGGGTCCAGAAATATGTCCAAGTATGTGTGGACATTTGATAAATAGTAAAGGTAGCATCTCAAATCACTGGATCGAAGATAGATTTTTGGTGTCATCAGGAAAAAAATATAAAATTAAATGGGTATCTCTGACCACATATGAAAATAAACCTAAAGTGGATTGGGGATCTGAATAAAAAAAAAAAAAAAAAAGATTGCAAACGCACAAGTTCTAGAAGCACACATGGGTGAATGGTGAATTCTGATATAACCTGGATGTGGAGAACAGACTTTGTAACCGTAGCTCCAATCCAGATGCAATAAAAGAATGATTAAAAACAACAACACACCACAAACAGAGTCAAAAGACATCTGACAGAGATCTGAGTCAGAGAGATTTGAAGATGCTGGCAAGGACAGAGGAAGGGGCCAAGGAACACAGCAGCAGCTGGGAGGAGGTGGGGAAGGCCAGGGAATAAATTCTCCTCATGTCCTCCAGAAGGAGCTGTGCCCCACAGACACATTGACTTCAGCCCAGGGAGACTCATTACAGACTTCTGTTATTACAACTGCAAGATAATAAATTTCGTGTTTTAAAGCACACAGACACACAAACACAGGTAACTGGAAAACTGGAAAAAAATATTTACACTATTCCTAGCATATTTTTTTAAAAACTCTAAAAAGCTGAAGAAAAAAGACCAAAAGTTATGTAGAAAAATGGGCAAAAGAAAAGATTGCCAACCTTATGCATAATTAGAGAAATGTAATCTAAAACTACACTGGGATATCATTTTCCTTTCAAATTGTCAAAAATGAAAGAGCTAGACAATACATTCTATTGGAAACACCATGGGTAAATACCACTATGCATGCTAATGGAAATAAAAATTTCACAACTTTTTGGAGGGGAATTTGGTAATGACTAACAAAGGTACACAGGCATCTACTTTCTGACCCATCGATGCTACTCCTAGGAGTTTACCCTGAAGATATTCTGCAATCTGAAATACATAGACACAATCTTATAAACATTGTTTATGTCTATAAAATATTTGAAACGGTGTATCTGCTCTATGTGGAAGAGTAGTTGAATAAACTGTGTTCTGTGTACACAGTGCGGGACTTTGCAGCTATGAATAAAGAAAGAAGGAGGATGATTCCTATGAACTACAGAATGATTTGCAAGTTGTATCATAAGTGACAAAAAGCATATTCACGTGTGTGTTACCGGTTGGATTGTGTCTTTCCAAAGTTCCTATGTTGAAGCCCTAACCCCCAGTCGTTCCGGATGTGACCTTATTTGGAAATAGAGTCATTGCTGCTGTACTGAATCAAGACGAAGTCATACTAGAGTAAGGTGGGCCCCTAATCTAACATGACTGTGTCCTAGAGAAAAAGAAAATCTGGACAGACTTGCACACAGGAGAACGCCACGTGAGAACTGGAGCTCTGCGGCCACCAGCCAGGGAGCCCCAGGAGCTGGGAGTGGGGCGTGGATCCCCTCCTTCCCCACTGGCTTCACAGGGAGCGCGGCCAGCCAGAGCTTTGAGCTGGACTTCCAGCCTCAAGAGCAGTGAGAGAGTAAATGTCCATGGGGTAAGCCACTGGGCTTGTGGCACTTCGTTACGGCAGTCTCGGAGACTAACAAAACTTTGTTTTTTTGTGCAAAAAACAAACAGAAAATAATACCTGCAAGCATGTGCAAAAAATAATTCGACAGGAGAGATACACCAAAAGTATATGTGATTTGTTACCCACGGGGTGGGCGGGAATGAGTTGGAGAGGAGGATGGGAACAGGGTGGAGGGGTGAGTAGGGACGCTTCTGGCAGAATGCCTCTTTATAGTTCTGTTTCTAGGGTCATGTTAGTGTGCATGTGCTCCACACATAAAAAGTCAACAGGCCATCAAAAAGCTTAAAATATCCAACCGTATTTCAAATAAATAACATATTGGCACCGAAGGGCAGAAAAAAATAATCTAAGTAACTCTAGACACAGTGGTAAAAATACTAACTCTAAATAAATAACAAGTTTCAGCTAATTATTTTGTCTCCCACATGGGTACAGGTTAGCACTCTTGAAGCTAGAGCTTACATGGACTCAGTATTGGGCTGATAAATACACTGCACTGAGAAGAACCAAGCTCAGTGCTAGAAAAGGGAGCAGCAAAGGTGGAAGAAGCGAAGGCCAGATAAACTGGTGGTGTTACGTTGGAATTGGTTTATGGATTTAATGTGCATAGAGATAGAGCAATAGAAATAGAAGATCTGCTAGACGCATAGATATGTACGTGGGTATTGATTTGTGCAAGCGTACGTATATCGTCTAGCTCTGTCCTCCGAGAGCGCCTGTGATATCCCAGTGAGAAATGCACTCTGATCCAAACTTTGGTTTCTAAATACCCTTTTCCACTAACAAAATTCAGGTTCCTTGATAAATAGCGATATCAACAGTTTACAACCCATACCAAAAAAAAACCCCAGGAAATCACAAGACCATATTAACGCAAGTAAATGAAAAAGTGAATGAAAGCAGGAAATTCTTCATTACAGTGGTATTCTATAAATTTGAAAGAATGATGGAATTAGAGTATCCCTAATTGGCAACCATAGTTAATTGTTTCAGACAACAAGCATCCATTGATGTAAAAACTTGTGAGCAAAAGTATAATGAGAAACAGGTCATTTTCATACACTCTAAGTATCCCTCTATATCATTTGTATTAATTGCAAAGGAAAAAAACAGTAACTTTGCAGTGGGGAAACATAAAAGCACCCCCTGTAAAAAGTGATCAGCTGTCCCCATTATAGGACAAATAGACATCCACGCCTTGTGTTGATGAATTGAGAAGGACACACTATCCCTCTGGGCATTCCTGCCAATGATGTGTAACTTGAATCTAATTCTGAGGAAACATCAAGCAAATCCATACTGAGGTGTATTCTGCAAAATAACTGTCCTGTTTGCTTCAAAAACATCCAAGTCACGGGAAACAAAGAAAGATGAGTATTCGCGCCAGATCAAAAGAAACTAAAGAGACACTTAGCAACCATATACAGTGTGTGATTCTGGATTGAATCAAGGACTGATTCAAATTATAAATTTTTTTTCTATAAGAATGTTGCTAGAACAACTGGTGAAATTTGAAAAAGGCCCTTAGATTAGGTAAGAATATTAGATAAGTGTTAATTCCCTACTTTTGGTTATTGTACTGGGGTTAGTGAGGAAAATATCTTATTTCAGGGAAATACACAGTGCAGAGTTTAGAGTAAAGGGATGTCATGTCTGCAACTTCCTCTGACAGATTTCAGAGAACACTGGCACACTCACATCCATTCATATAAGTAGGGAGGAAATGATGGAACAAATGTGGTAAATGTTAAATTTCGGGAATCTGGGCAAATAACTAGTGGGCATTCTTTGCACCGTTCTTGTACGTTTTCTGTATGCCTGAAATTCTTTCAAAATAAAAAGGTTACAACAACGGTGGCAGGGACATAGCGGACTGGCCTAGGCTGTGCTGAGCCCAGATGGTCCGAACCCCTCAGGGGAGAAGACAAATACTGACAGCGAGTAAGTTGTGGCCTCGACCAGCTGGACTGTTCTTGCTTATGTGAATAAGGGGTCCCAGGTTATGCAAGCAAGAAGTCAGTGTAATCATTTACTATAGCAATCCTATCAGTAGGACAGGCTCCACCATTTAAGATCATTTGTATGAAGGACAGGATGATTTAGTAGAGAATTCTAATGTCTAGAAAAATACTGACATAAAATGCTATATTAAGAAAAAAAATAAAGCTTAGTCCTCATATAAACTGGAAAGATAGTTGCTCTTTCCAGAAGAGAGTCTCGAGTGTAAGGGTGTTTTGATTTAGCTCTGTTTCAAGGGCAGTTTCAGAGCGGTAACAAAAAGCCTTGTTAAAATAAATGCATAAGTGAAAGGCTTCACTGAGCAACAGCCCTTTGAAAGGACCCATCCCCAACACAGAAAAGATTGTAAAGTTAACCAATGTTATCATCCAACTCAAAGTATTGGTTCTGCAGATTAGAGAAATAAAGCCAACAGCTCAAAATCATGGGACCACTTAGTTACAATCAGCTCTAGAGCTCAGGTCTTCTGACATATTAAAAAGAAAACCATGGGCCCAAAATGGAGTGACTTAGGTTAAGTCCCCAAATCAGTAGTCTAAGACTTACTACCTAACCTAACGGAAGTTTCAACCCCTCAGAAAATTAACCTTTCAGCAGACAACAGAATTTCCTGGTCATCACAGAACATTCGCTCCTATTGGGATAGTAGAGGAAAGGGACAGACCCCTTCCGCCCCTCTTAGGAGGGCAACTTTGCCTAAACAAGACATTCTTTGCTGATAAATTCCTTTCTTCTTCCTTTTATTATTTTTTTATGAGCTCTCTCTGCCTTTAAAAACCTTCCTCTTGTTTAACTCAGCAGATCTCCCCTCCAATTGCTAGAAGGAATGCTGCTGGATTCATGAATTGTTTAATAAAGCCGATTAGATCACTCAGTTAGATTACTCAGTTATAGTTTGTTTTTTAACAGATGATACATCTGGTTTGCTCAGTTTTTAAATTCTAGATTCTTTCCACAGGTATTTATCAGCACCTTCTCAGCACCAGGAACTGTGCGCATATGCCTTAAACATACAGTAATGAACCTCTCCCCTCGACTGGCGACCTCGTCGTATCCAAAGGAGGATCCATCACTGAAGCTAAGGACTGTACATCTCATTAGTAAGGACAAAGTTAATTAAAACTGATGCGCTCAAAGAAACGTGACCTTTGCACTAATATGCTCTACTTTTATTTTTTGTTACTGCATTTCTATTCAGGGTTTTTAATGAAATAATATAATCCAAAGAAAGGATCTCCTGAAGTCTAAAATAAGTTATCTGTGCTTCCTCCCCTCTCGGCAGAAGGATAAAAGATGAAAGCCATTTTTCTGTACCAATACTCACCTGCAATGAAAGGGATATATACTAGAAAGCCCTTTCATACACACTCAGGACAAAGGAAAAGCTGAAAACATTGACTTTTCTGGGATGCACACTTCAGCTCAGCAGGCGGTGAGCTTTTCGGAGGTTTCTTTCTGACAACCTGACAGTTCTGAGACATGAATCAAGATGCTCACATCTCTGAGAAGTCCTAGCAGCCAAGTCCGATAAAAGGCCCAGTGCTTCAGAAGGGAACCCTGGTGCCAAGTCTCTAGTTCCCTCTGGAACGTTCCCTTCTCAACAGCGCGGTATAAACATTTAGGGCAGAAATGGGTCTGGGTTTTCTAGGAGTTTGTGAATTTCAGAGGTGAAGCAGAGACCACTGAGTTACATTTTCCTTTATGGTATTTCTCAAAAAAAAAAAAAAAAAGTGGGGAGAAACTTGACTAGCACACATAACTCTAATAGAAAACTATAATTTTCTAGTGAAAATATAATTCAAATTATTAATGTTAGAAGAAATATGGCATTTTCTTGAACAATAATAGCAAAATGCACTCCTTTCGAATTTATTTTTTTTTAAATAAAGGTTTTACATGGCTTAGAATGAGACTGTATTATGATGATATGGGATACCTACCATGCTCCTGATGACGGAGCAGAAGGCAAGCAGAGGGCAAAGCACAGGCTGACACCCTGCAAAACCCCCTCCCACTCCACCCCCCCATCCCTGCCCCAGGTGGGATGAATGCGTCATTCCTCAGGCATCCGTGGCCGCCCAAGAGCAAAGGAAGGGAAACAACAAATGGTTAACCGACAGTGATCACAGTCACACAGGACAGGAGTCTCCATCAGTTTGCAACTGTCTTAATGATTTATAAGAAAAAAAGCAATTTTATCAATAGCTAGACCCCCAGAAACCTACAAACTCACTTTCCTGGGGCCCTAACATCACCCTCCCCTCCATAGGATAGAAAACCTTATATAATCAGTCACTGCTTACACTTATATTGCAGCTCTTCCTGCCCACAGGTCCTGTCCCTGTGCTATAATAAAAACCACTTCTTTTTTGCACCAAAAGCATCTCAAGAATTCTTTCTAGGCAGGTGGGTCCCAAACCCCACTCCAGACCAAATCATAGGCACCCACAAACATGGGAAAAAATGTAAAAGCCACGAATGCATGAACTGAGAGAAGTAAATGTCTGGAAAGCAAAGAAAATGCAGAGGGTATGAAAAACTGAAAAACTGATATTACCCGCAAGAATCATCGGGAATTATTTTAGTTTTGTATCTGGGTCCTGTTTCATCTACAGTGGTACAGATTGAGCTTTATAGCTAACTGGAGAGGTAGTGTGCTTATCCCAATGAGCTCAAATGTGAGTTCAAAAGAGAGGAGGGTTTCCTATGAGGGAAGTTTCACGTTGACCGAGCGTTTATTTCATGTAAGTGCCAAGAAGCACATACCCATCATCTTCATTCCTACCAGGATCTACACAAGACTCCAGCAGAAAGCCGAATGCTGCTGCGCTCGTGTGTGTTGATCAGATGACACACGTAGGGCAGACCTCCAGGGAGCTGCTCCAGGCAAATGCTAGCTGTACATTCCTTTGAGTTACCCAAGTGACCGTAATGGAAGGCTGGAAGTTAGCTTCTCTCCCCAACCTCGTTGTTTTGACTGTGCTTAGTGTCCCCCTCTTCCTGCATTTCTTCAACAGATGTCTATCTCCCACATCCTGTGGTCCAGGTACAGTGGAAGGATCTCGGATGTAACAGTGAAGCGGACAGATGTAGGAAAGGGAGAAGAACACGCTCTCAGGGAGCAAGTTGATCAAAATAATCTTCTGTGGCCTGAAGAGTCCCTCAACACTGTTATTCTGGTTCAAAACTAAGTCACCTCAAATCCTTTCTGGAAGCAAAGAGATAAACACAGAAAGTGAGCAATGTGGAAAAATGCTCACCATCTATGGCTGAACTGAAGGAAGGAGGGCACCAAATTGTACATGGTATGGCCTCAGATTTGTTAAAAACTCTCTACCTCGGGACTATGTTCAAGCCCGGACACATTAGCACAGCAAGACTGGTTCCTGATGATTGGAATATATCTGGATCGTTTGAAAGCCGCTGCTGTCTCGAACTAGGCTAGGGTTTGCTGTCCCTGCTTCCCCCACCCACTCCACCCCTGCCACCTTGCTTCCCAGGCCCAGCTGGCCTGCAGATCTGCTCTGGACCTCAGCTGAACTCCATTCTCATTAGTGGCTGCCTATGCCATGCTGGCTGTTAAATATTTTTTTATCTATTATCCCTGTTTATATGCAGAAATCATTTTTTTCTAATACCCAGGCTGACTGCAATTACTTATGCCTCCTAAGACAGATTTTAATTTTTCTCCAGAGTAAAAATGCTTTTGTTCATTCACTCTCCCTTCCTCCCTTGTCCGTCAGGACAGGGCAGCTGAGGAGAAGCCTCGTGAAATAGCTTAGCTGGTGCCCAAACCCTGAGCCGACACAGAGCCTCAAGAGTCAGAACCCCAGGAAGGCCAGTGGAGGGGAAGGTGGCATTGGTTGAGTGTGAAGAGTTCAGCAGGGCCAGACCATGAGGCTCCCCGTGGGGTAGGGTGAGGAGTTTGAAATTCATGAAGGGCAATGGGAATCCAGTGGAAGATTTCAATCCTAGTGCCCAGACTAAACTCAGCGTGAGAAATCATTCTGTATGCTGTGTGGAGATTGGAGGGTGATAAGGGTGGAACTAAGAGATGAATTAGATGTTATTTCCATGACACGGACGAGAGCTGTTGGTGTTTGGGAAAAGGGTGATGTTGAGGGAATGTGGCAGATCGCCTTTCACTGTGTGGCTGCTGTGCCCATCCCCCACTACTACAGGTGCTGAGGCTAATGGCTGCCACATGCGACCCGCAACGGAAGCCCAGGCTGGGAAGCCCAGCCTCTTGGCCAGCGACTCTCTCTTGGGTAGAGGAGGTTGAATGCAAAAGCCCTGCTCCTTTGTTTTGAGGCTGTTCAGAAAATCACAGAATGATCTTCACTTAAGAGCTCTCTGTGGAGATCGGCTGAAGCTAGGCTTCCCCTGCACATCCATACTTACCTCCCTTCCTGATCCTGCCTCCTACTGTCTGTTGCTGTGGAACAAACACCTCTGATCTCTGTGACTTTAAAACAATTTACTACTATGCCTGATGGTTTTAGCAGTGGGCTCAGCCTCCTGTTCTCATTGGGATTCTCTGATGCTCTTACTTTCATATGGTGGGTGGGGCTGAGTTCATCAGACCCATTTGAAGGATTCTCCACTCCCGTGGCCAGCATCTGAACTTCAATGGGCTCTGGTCTGGCAGCTCTTCCCCCATGCCGTGGCTAGCTTGGGGCTTTCTCAAAGCCTGGTGGTCCCAGGGTAGTTGGACTTCTCCTTCTCCTTCTCCTTCTCCTTCTCCTTCTCCTTCTCCTTCTTCTTAAGATTTATTTATTTATTTATTTATTTATTTATTTATTTATTTGGGGGGGAAGGGACAGAGGGAAAGAATCCCAAGCAGACTCCCTGCTGAGCACAGAGCCCAACATGATCATGACCTGGGCAGAAACCAAGAGTGGAATGTTTCACCAACTGAGCCACCCAGGGGTCCCTGTCCTTGGACTTCTTGGCTTCCCTTGGAGCAAGTATTCTAACCCCCTGAGCAGAAGCTACAAAGTGTCTTTTGTCCTGATCACAGAAGACACACTGTGTCACTTCCACCACATTTTACTGGCCAGGAACGACTCATAGGACCAGACCAAGAGGAGGGGGCTATACAGGGGTATGAATGCCTGATGGAGGAAGAGTGGGATCTGCAACTTGGGACAGCAATGTCTGTGTAGATGAGCCCTTTGGACCTGTGGTAAGAATTGTGCAGGGTCTGGGATTTTATTTTTGCAAGCTGACAAATTAGCCTGATTTGTTGCCTGAATGGCAGCAGAAGACACAGACTCTCGAGTTAGAGACATAGGACTTTATTACTCACAGCAAAACACTAGCCGGAGCTCCATGTCGGTTGGCATCGGTTCCGCATGCCCTCTGATTCCCACAGCAGGGATGCCACAGACCCACGATGGGAGTCAGCACTTGCCGTGGGTTGAGTCATAAGACAGGGACACAGAGTGGGTTCTGAGAGGGGTGAATGCAAATCTCTAACTCTAGTTGTTGATTTATTTTTCCTTTGGTTTTGTCAATTGTTTCTTTGAGTACTTTGAAGCAGATATGCTCATGGAAAAGTACCCATTCTATTCCAAGTCTTTGGTTGGTTAACCCCTACTGACTTACATCCTGTGCTCGTTTTCCATGTCAAGATCCTACTGTCTTTTGGCACAAGGTGGTAGCCATGGTTTAAAGCTTAGCATAGCTCTTACTGTGCCCCTGATTGGAAACACCCTTCCTCTGGGAGCCAAGACCTCGAGACCCGTAGAGCCTAGAACTGTGTGGGATGGGACACACAGATTCCCTAAGTGAGTCCCAGGGAGTGGTGGTGAACAAGGCCACTCCTGCTGTCACCCCTTGGTTCTCAAATCCATATATTCTACCAAAAGATAGACTGAAAGGGGACACAATAGCATAAAAAAGCCATTGCTTCAAGGTGTCCACTGCATCCTAAAGATGGTACCCGTGGCGGCCACAGGGACGTACGTCACAAGCCTCCACTCACATGGCATAAATGACCTAGGGATCTGGCTGCTGCAGTCCGAAGTCTACCACCACATCTGCACCAGCCATGCCCGTAGCCTGTGGCTCATGGTAGAGACTCCACATGGTGACAGAAAGCCCCACAACACTAAGCCAACCATAAGTGAAGGAGAAAGTAGCAGTGCTGCAGTCATCATTCTTTAAAGTGTGTACTTGTGCACGTGTTGGACATACTTCCATAGACTACGTCTCGAGATGGAGTGGCTGATTTCTAATCTAATTGCAAGGGTCCAGAAGGAAGAGCATAATCATAAACCCCTAAATAACCATGAATGGGAGGTGTGCTAATTCAAGTGTAATTTGTACAGAATGGAATCTGCCCAGTGGTAGGAATGAAAAACATGAAACATGAAATACCATTTTTGTGTTGATGATGAAAGCTGCACAATGTTACATGTCCATGAAACCAGATTTAATGCTCTTTTTTGAGACTTTCTTAGGTATCCCATTAATACCATAAAATCAGATATGTTCTCAATTAAATTAGGGTTGTGGATTATGTTAAAGTAAAACTATTCTCATTACTTTTTTGGTCTGCTTAAACTCTTCACTTCTGCTATAGACGAGTTAAATTCTCCTACTGTATTTTCTCTTAATAATTCCAGTAGTGTTTTCTTTCCACATTTCATCAACTTCCTCTTTATGAGTACGGTCTCCAGTCTAGCTATCATCAATTTTATTTTAAATTTGATATTTACATTTTTATTCCTAAAATTTCACTGTGTTTTATATACATTTTTAAAACAAATTTCGAATAATTAAAGATTTACAGGAAAGTTGCAGACATAATACAGACTTCACAAATACCCTCCACCCAGTTTCCCCTACTGGAGTATCTTCTAGAACCATGGTGAGTTTGTCAAAACTAAGGCAATAACATTGGTTCGTTGCTATTAAATAAACTCATGACCTCATTTGGATTTCAGTAGCTTTCCCTCTAGCGTCCTCCCAGGATCCCACCGGGACACACCCCTGCACTGAGTCATCCTCTCTCCTGGGCCCTGCCTGTTTGTGATAGGTCCTCATCCTCCCCTAGCTTCCTGTGATCTTGACAGTTTTGAGGTATTTTGCAGAATATTCCTCAGTCTGGGGTTGTCTGAGGTTTTTCTCTTGATTGGACTTGTAAGTGTTGGGGAAGAATACCAGAGTTCGTTAAAAAATGGGTCAATTTATGCTGTTTATTATAGTTTCTCCTGATTCTTCCTTATGGAACTTGTTTCCTCCTGTGTTTACTGATTTATTTTTTTAATTTTTTTATAATAATATTTTTATTATATTATGTTATTCACCATACAGTACATCCCTGGTTTTTGATGTAAAGTTCCATGATTCATTAGTTGCGTATAACACCCAGTGCACCATGCAATACATGCCCTCCTTACTACCCATCACCAGCCTATCCCATTTGAACAGTGATCTATTCTTTTTCCTTGGCAAATTATTTGCCAGCATTCTTTGAGCCTATGATAAAGTGTGTATGAGTTCCCCAGGGTCTGTACTTCCTTCTGTTGAGGGCCTGGGGGTCCCACCGGCCTCAGAGCACTCTAAATAAATACAGACGTCGTTGTGTTTTAGAGCACCCAGGTCATGTGAGTCTGCATATAAATCTGTGATTACAGCTTCTCAGAGACAGGTTTCTGTTTTCCAAACTGGTTTCGTGTAAACCAAAGGAATGATCCTTGAAGTGCCCTAAAGTGTGAGGTGAGGTGAATTCACTTTTGATAGAGCCCTGGGAGGTTTCCATTTTATGGGACAGAATCTCATTAAAGTCCCTACTCTGGATCAGGCCAGGGATACTGACATTCAAGGACCAGATCCCTGTGGTAAATGATGTTGGACAGAAGCTTCTGCATGCCACCTATGTGGATTTCTGCCTGATGGGCTCTCACTTTCCAGTTCCTCACAGGGTTGTTTTAATGGTTTGAACTGCATTTTCAGTCCTTTAAATAGGAGGGTTGGCCTAGACTGGAAACGGAATAGGTTACTATAATTATTCAGTTGTTCACAAATAGCAAGTAATTAACGATACAGTGATTATTCTAGCTTAGAACTGTGTCCAGGTATCTTGTTTTAGCTCAAAAACATATCCAAGTGTCTAACTCACTTGGAAACAGGATGGGACTAAGAACTACTACTCCAGGAAATTCTGAGTCATTTTAGGATCCAGATTAAACACAATGCCATGTGTAGAAAAACATGTGTATAGCTGGGGTGCTCGGACGCAAGAGCACCTGGCTCTGGGGATGCCAACCAGATCAGGTTGGCCACTCACTGCAGCAAAATCCAAAGGCAGAGAGACCAGTGGTGGGGAAGCAAGGAAGGGATTTACTTCAGTGAGGATAACACCAGGAAACCTGCTGACTGGTGTCTCAAAGACTGTCTCCAAAGTGCTGCAAATACTTCCAGGTTTATATAAGGAAAATATGGGGCAAAGGTGGGTGGGTCCAGGCAGGTGGGCTGTGAAGGTCACATGGATCATTGTCTGGGAGACAATCATGGTGGAACTTGCTGGTTGGGGCAGTCCTTATTGCTTGAGGGCATAGTTTCAGTTACAATCGGGAGGCTTTGCCCTCAGGCTCTTCCACCTGAGTCAGGAGACAAGCTGGAAAGAAGAACCCAACTAGAAAGTTTGAAGGGAAAATGGAGGCAGCTGAAGCCCTCTCTCACGTGCAACTTACACAAAGTATTCAAGACGACCTAAGTCTCTGGTTGCCCCAGAGGTCAGGGAGGGGGATGGACCGAAAGTTCAAACTCTAACGACTGGCTCACTGGCACCCAGCTCCCATCCTTAGGTCTAAAAGTCCCCTCATGAATGCAACAAAAGATGCCTTTATTGCCCTCATCAAAGGAAATTCCAAGGTTTTTAGGGGCTCTGTGCCAGAAATGGGAGGAAGACCAAATATGTATCTCTTAGCATAAATCACACTATTTCTCGCGAGCAGAGATACAGTGACACAGTTCAGCAATGTTAGGTACATTCACATTGCTGCGCAAGATACCATGTAACAGTCCCATTTTTCATTTTGCAACATTGAAACTCTGTCCCCATTAAATGCCAACTCCTGGTTCCCCTCCCGCTAGCCTCTAGCAGCTGACATTCTACTTCTGTCTCTTGAATTCGACCCTCTAGGTACCTCAAGTAAGCAGAATCTTAGGTATTTGCCCTTCTGGGACTGGCTGATTTCATTTAGCATAATGTCCTCAGAGTTCTTTGGTGTGGTAGCCTGTGTCAGAGTTTCCTTCTGTTTTAGGGCTGAATCACATGCCATTGCATGGAGAGACCACGTTTTGTCTGTCCATCCATCGATGGACACTGGGTTGTGCCTACCTCTTGGCTATTGATGCTATGAGGAAGCATCTCTTCAAATCCCTGCTTTCAAGTCTTTTGGATACATATGCCCAGAAGTGGAATTGTTGGATCATACAGCAATTTGTCACCTAACCTTTTAAAAATAACAGGGTTTTTTGGGGGCGCCTGGGTGGCTCAATGGTTAAGCATCTGCCTTCAGCTCAGGGCGTGATCCCGGTGTTCTGGGATCGAGCCCCACATCAGGCTCCTCCGCTGGAAGCCTGCTTCTTCCTCTCCCACTCCCCCTGCTTGTGTTCCCTCTCTCGCTGGCTGTCTCTATCTGTCAAATGAATAAATAAAATCTTTTGAAAAAATGGTTTTTTTTTTTTTAGTAAGGATATGTTCTCTATATATTTCAATTTCTGATTAAGAAAGGGTCAACAGAGTAAAAGAAAGAAACTTGGACATATTATTTCATGTAAATATAAATCCCATTATTATATTTTGACATTCTTTTCTTTTCCCAGTCACTATTCCTTCCCTCTTTACTTCTTAACACCTCAGCGGTAAAGAGGAGATGTGAGGAGTCAGGCAGGTGTGAGCGGCATAAATAGGACCCCTCAGAAAGCAGGACTCACTTTCACAGCTGTGAAGAACAGAAAACAACGAAGTAAAAAAAGTGGGTGGAAAATGGAAAGATTTGAGAGGAACCAAAAAAAAAACAAAAAAGAAAGAAAGAAAATGAAAAGAGTACCTCTAAATTGTGGAGGAAATTGTTATGTATGTTCCCATTTACATTTTTAGGTGACTTCTCATATAAAATCTGGAAGAAAAAGTTATGGAAAAGTGCTCATACAAAACACGTCATATAGGCTCTTCCACCAGCACTAGCTGGAAATGCCCATAGAAACAACAGCCTCATTTTCTCTTTTAGGTCAGGAGCATGGAGAGTTTCACTTATGTTTTATACCAGTATAATTTTTTACTCTTTTCTTTTAATTTCCACTTCATTTGCTGGTATTTTCTTTTTAAAATTTTTTTCTTTTTTGTTTACAATTTCTTCCTTCCTTCTTTCCTTCAAGATTTTATTTATTTATTTGACCCGGTGGGGGGTGGGGGTGGAGAGCAAGCACAAGCTGGGGGAGCAGCAGGCAGAGGGAGAGGGAGAAGCAGGCTCCCTGATGAGCAGGGAGCCCGATGTGCACTCAATCCCAGGACCCTGAGATCATAATCTGAGCCACAGGCAGACGCTTAACCGACTGAATCACCCAGGTGCCCTATTTGCTAGTATTTTCACTTGTACTTTCTAGAAAAGAAGTTGCTTGGAGGATTTAGACTGCAGTGGCAATCCTTTAAAAAATTCCGACTGGGGGCACCTGGGTGGCTCAGTTGGTTAAGCATCTGCCTTTGGCTCACATCATGATTGGGGTCAGGATGGAGCCCTGTGTTGGGCTCCCTGCTCAGCGGGAAGTCTATTTCTCCCTCTCCCTCTGCCCGCCACTCTGCCTACTTGCGCTATCTCTCCCTCTCTGTCAAATAAAAAAAAAAAATCCAATTGGAAGACCTATAAACACAGAGAACAAACTGATGTTTGCTAGAGGGAGGGGTCTGGGGGCTGGTCAAAGTGAGTGCAGGGGAGAGGGAGGTACAGGCTTCCAGTAACGGTATAAATAAGTCACATGAGACAGGGAAACTGAAGGGACCCCATGAAAGACTGTTTTCTTTGCTCCTTTTCCTGCTTCTATTCTTTTTAAAAATTTGCTATTTACTTATTTTTAATTTTTTAAGTCATCTCCACACCCAATGTGGAGCTCGAACTCATAGCCCCGAGATCAAGAGTCATGTGCTCTATGGTGTGAGCCAGCCAGGAGCCCCTGCCTGCTTCTGTTCTTGCCAGGACCCACACCCCGCCTTACACATGCCTTATAGAACAGATTATGTATGTCCTTCTTGTAAAGGTCAAGGACTTAATGATTTCTTTGGAGTCTTGAGTCCGCCAGCAGGATAAGTAACATCTAAGGAGTGAGTGGGCGAGATCATCCCGAACATTTCCCAAGACCACTGACTCATTGAGATCCCTAGCTCCAGGGCATACGTGACTTAAGGAGAACACCTAAATACTCGTCTGTGTTACTGGAAGCCTGAGAAGACACACGCACCAGATGGCCATCCTCTATAAAAACCCCAGGCCCCCGGCAAAGACGAGACTCACTGTCCTTTCCTTTCCAAGTCTCCTGGATGCTTTGCTTGTATCTGCTCTCTCTCTGTCTTCAATAAACATTGTTCTCACTTCCTCTCAGCTCGCGTTTGATTTCTGTCCTGCTGGAAGCCAAGGACCCTCTTGGCTGGTCCTGCAGGACCCTCTCTGGGTCCTTGGACGCAGCCAGCCTGCATCAATGGGAAGAAAGGGCGCAGCGTAAAGAATGCAGTGTATGGCTCGTAAGAGCATGTGTGGTGACAGAGAGCAGCTACACGTGTGGGGAGCACAGCATAGTGTATAGAGAAGCTGAATCACTATGTTGCACACCTGAAATTAATGTAACGCTGCATGTCAAGTCTACTGCAATAAAAATAATTTTAAAAAATTCTGATTGGGGAATTAGGGAAGCAGACATGGCATCGGTTTTAGTAACTATTGTGTTCAGAAAATTTGTTTGCGCATTATAAAACTAGTGAAGGAAACGTCAGAATGGAGATTTTAAAAATTCAAGCTAATCAGTTTCTGAGAGTATCAGGGGTGTGGCCAACTCCACAGGACTGCTGGGACCCTGCTTTCTGCAACCCTGCCTGCCTAGGGTGGGGTTTAGGCGGCAGACAGAAGAGGCAGGATTTGAGCACTGATCAAAGTATGTTTATTAGAACTATTGGCACCCCTCTCAGTCCTGGTGAATACTATCTGAATGTCAAAGTCAAGGTTCCTGCAATTTGATCAGACCATGATGGGGAGATCCCAGAACTGCTCATTATGATCCGCTCCCCCAGTCTGCAGTCACACAGATCAAGTGTTCATTACAGAGCAGCGGCACTCAGCACAAGAGCGGGATGGGACTATGGGCTGTGCTCTCAAAAGAAAGGAGTCCGTGCTTAATATCCAACTGGCTGCCCACAGACTGTCTTCCCAAGTCAGCCTTTTGTGTTTAGGTACACCGGAGACTGGCAGTGGTGATGAAGGAGAGTTAGAAGGCAGGCAGGCAGGGACAAGCGTTTCCCGCCCTACGAGGAAACCACCCTTGAAAGGATTTTACATCGCCCTGGAAGGAGGTCTCCACCCTTTCCCACGTGATAGGTAGATGTCAAAAACCTGATTAAGTCACAGGCGCAGGGAGGGTTAATCGGGTTGAAACTGCCCGCCAACCAGCCCATAAAAACCCCTAGACTTAGAAACTCCAGTGGCAGCCCTCTTGGGTTCCCTATCTCTTCAGGAGCTTCGTACTATCACTCAATAAACTTTGCTAAACTTTACTATCACACAATAAACTTTACTTTGCTGCCCACCACTCTTCGTCTGGTCTACGCCTTCATTCTTTGAAGCGGCGTGACCAAGAACCACGGGCGCCGAAGGAAAAGAAATCCTGTAAACAGCAGTTGCATATTTCACATCCTGGTCTTGTGATGCAGGACGAGAAACACGTATTCCAAGGTCAGGGACTAAAAGAAAAGAGTACTGGAAGGACACCAAGGTGGCTCAGTTGGTTAAGCTTCTGCCTTCTGTTTGGGGCGAGATCCTGGGGTCCTCGGATCCAGCCCCACATCCGGGTCCCTGCTCAGTGGGGAGCCTGCTTCTCCCTCTGCCCGTCCCCACCCCCCCCGCCC